>NC_056726.1:365614810-365647310 GCF_019279795.1 Protopterus annectens | reverse complement strand
ATCTGCTAAGTCAGCCCATGAGTTACCAAATAAATGAAGTTTAAAGTAAGTGGGAGGGTTTGAGTTGATATAATGGGTTAAGGTTTTTGCCTCCGACACAAGGTGCGGGGTTTAATTCTTGCCTTTGAAAAGGAAATTGGCTAGGTTTAAAATGGCCTATGGGGCACCTAGTCTCATACTTGTGTATGAACCTAATAAAAAACTAATTTAGAGCAGAGTAAAATATCTTTTACAGTGTATAATTGGCATTCGGTGTAGTAGCATAGCTGTCTACCATGGGGTAACAAAAAGCATTGTACACTTTGCAAGGAGTCATTGTTGAATATAATTGTATTTAAGTCAGACAATATCACTACTAAATAATGTGCTGCATGCCTATGCTGAGTCTGCTACAGAGAACATCTTACAGACTTCAAAGTATAGGCCACATTTCTGGAATCGGGAAGTAGCTGGACTGATGCTCTGCCTGTAGTAAACACAAATACAAGTTTACTATGCTTGAGCATAGTTCGACTGAAATAGCTAAAGTTTTATAATCGGAAAGCCCACTTTACATAATGATTATAACTACTGCAAAAATGGACGTAAAATCTGGAGAGTAATATTTAAATGCGCAGTTTAAAAGAAGGAATCCATTTTAGAAGTTGTGTGTGTTTTAGGAGCTCAGAGTTTGCTTAGGAGAAGTTTTTCATGGTGGTTACTTTTGCGGGGTGGGGATGGATTTCCAAGGTGATTAGCTTGTGGTCCGCTAACCAGGGAGGAGTTGACTATTGGTATAGAGCAGTGGCTGTCCATGTTAGTAATGACCAGGTCAAGGATGTTGCTACCTGTAGTTGGGGGGGTAGAACAGTGATATTTATTGGAGTTGCTGTTTCACTTGTAATCCAAGAAAAATTTTCAGGAAGAGTGAGCACAAACATTTAAACTTTTGCCTACATGCTTTAAAATGTTTAATTTGGTGCTGAGCAAAATGTTCACATACAGGTGTGGTAATATTAAAACAAAAATTGGTTCATATGTGTGTTCTAGGCTAATTGCCTTGGAGCCTTCACAAGCCTAGCCCATAGGATTACTCTGGCATGCCACCTGACCTTGGTTCCCAGTGCTTCTGTCGAGTAGAGCCACTGGAGTGATCCCTGAGGTGAATTGTCGAGTAGAGCCACAGGAGTGATCCCTGAGGTGAATTTTCTATTTCCCATCCACTCGTCAAGATTTCTCTTGAGGGCCAGTGAGGTCCTCTGACATGTATGGGAAGTCTATTCCATAGCATGGGCAGTCTGTGTTATGAACCTGTCCTTCCAGCGTGTTCTGTTGATTGTGGTAATGAGGTTGAGGTCTCTGGAGTGTGTGGTGTGGAGGGATTGGGATTTCTTTAGATGTAACATTTCTAACGGAGCTGTGTCAGGCATGGTTTTGTAAGTCTAGCAGAGATTGCCTCCAAGTAGGCGATGTGAGATAGAATAGTTGGAGTTTTTTTGTCTGTCCATGTAGGACAAGTGTTTAAGGCCTAGGATCCTCTCTTTTTTTTTGTGAGGTACTTTTGTGGCCATTGCAGGTGTCTATTGAGGTGCATGCCAAATGGGGCATTGTAATCAATGATTGGCCTAATGAGGGAAGAGTAGAGGGAGACCATTACCTTTTCTTCCTGGATGCAAAACCCTTAGTGATGATGTGCCACATAGGACTTTCTGACCACAGTGGCAATGTAGTGCTCGAGAGGTTGCCGTCAGCCTGTGTTCCCAGATCTCTAATGCCTTCTGTGTTCAGTGGACTCTCCATCGATGTGGTAATTCATGGGAACCGGGTTTTTCCTGAAGGGGGGTGATGACACATTTTTTGGCATTGAGCTTAAGGCCATGGTTCTGACACCAGTCGTTGGTTGCAGTGAGACCTTTCTGTAGGATGTCAACATCACTTGGGGAGTTAATAGCTCCCAACTTGCAATTGTCTGCAAACTTTGTCAGCCAGAGTCCCTTCGTCTTGGCCTGGACTTCAGAGAAGTAGCTACCAAACAGGAGGGGACTCTGGACCGAACCCTGTGTGACTGTTGGCTACTTTCACACTGTAGGTTTTATATGTGAGCCAGTTTGCAACCCACCTGGTGATATAGGGGTTGATGCCTAGCTTAGTGAGTTTATTCCTGGGTGGGGAATGGTTTCAAAGGCCTTGGCCAGCAGGGTGGGCTGTATGAACCACTTTGCCTTCATCCACAGCTCTGTTGACCGACTCAAGTTGACCAGGCATGATCTACCCTTCACAAAAACAAACTGTGTGGGATCCAGAGTTTGGAGATTCCCTATATCCTTGTTCATTAGGTCCATGATGTTGCGTTCCATAGCTTTGCATATCAAACTTGTCAGGTTAATGGGGTGAAAGTTCCCACGGGCTGTAGTCACTCCTCCTTTGTGGAAAGGGCCAACCTAGCAGTGTACCATTGGGTAGGGACAAAACCTGAAGTGTGGCTGTGACTGAACAGGGCACACAGGTGAGGTGTCAGTTCACTCTGTAGTTTAATGTAGAAGACAGCCAGGGATATTGTCGGGTCCCATAGAAGCTGTATTATTGGCCTTGGATAGTGCTGTTTTTATCCTGTGCAGCAGTAATACCTGGTGCATGGCAATTTACTTATATTGTTATTGGCTCTTTGGGGAGGGAGAGAGGGGTAAAGTTGGCACTGAATCTGCCAGCCAATATATTGGCAATATCTGTTGGATCGGTATAGGAGGTACTATTGTGCAGTAGCTCAGAGCAAATCTGGGTATTGCTGTGGAGTTTCTTTACATAACTATAGAAGGCCTTGTGTGTCTACTATCTGCGGCAATTCTGTGTTCATAGCTAGCTTTAGAATATTTGAGAGATCTCAACTTTTTTGTTGAGGCTGATAAGGGAGTTTTTCCAGTCCTGGGACTTCACCTTATTACGTATCAGTTCCCTCCTCCTGTTTGTAGAGTTTATGGCAGGGGGACCACCAGATTGGCTTCCTTTTTTGGAGACGAATGTCTTGGTTTTATAGGGTATGGTGAGATCCATGCATTTGTGTACATGTTTGTACAGTGCATTGATGTTATGATTTGGCGGTTATGTGACTATTCTTCATTTGCATGGGTGCTGTGAAGTTAGCTGCCTCTGTATTTAGGAGCCCAAAGTTGGCTTTGGAGAAGTTTTTCATGGTGGTTACCTTTGTGGGGGGGTGGTACAAGGTGATTTTAGTTTGTGGCCGGATCTAACCAGGGAAGAGTTGACTATTGGCATAGAGCAGTGGTTGCCCATGTTAGTAATGACCATGTCAAGGATGTTGCTACCTCTAGTGGGGGTAAGAACGAGCTGGTCCAGGGCATTAGAATTTAATGAATTCCTGGAAATGTTGGCCAAGTGTATTGGTACAGGAGTAGTTTTTCCAGTTAATGGAGGAGTAGTTGAATTCTCCCAGTATGAGTGTTAGGTTGGACCCTAATATTCTCCAGGGTGGTTAGGAACATAGAGTGCGAGTCTTGGGATATGGTTGGGGACCTATAGCAGGCTATGACCTGAATCGCTGTCTTACCAAATGTTCGCTGCACCTGAAGCATCTCTGATGCGTTACGTTGGGCCACCAGTCTGGAGGTGTGTGCATAGTTTATGAATATGGAAACACCACCACTTTTGGAGCTTTGGTCCAAGTTCTGGGGCCGAAAGGTATTAAATGAGTTATAACCTGGTAGTGCAGAGGCGCTTTCTGCTGCCTTGAACCAGGTCTCTGTTACAGCACAAATGTCGATGTTCTACGTTTTAAGGAATGGTTCGAGTAGGTGCTTTTTGTGATTTAGACTTCTAGCGTTGAGCAGCATGACCTTCAGATTTCACTTCTGTAGCTGTTGCGGTGGTAAGTTTGGTCTTTGGATCACTGCCTAAAAAAACAGTATAGGGATAGCAAGAGCTTTAGCCAGGATCCCGAAGCTCAGGGCTGACTGATGCAGGCCATCTCTGACAAAGCATCGAGGTCTGTAGACCATGTCATCCCAGGCAGATACTGGATCCCCTTAGAATAACACCAGAAACTTAGCCAGTTGAAGTCCATTTTCTGCTTGTACTGTGGTATCCTTCTGGGTGATGGTAGGATGCTGCTCAGGGCTAGGGTCATACCTGCCTGGGCTACATAATCCAAGAGCTATTCCATGTCTGTTTTCCTGTAGTCCAGGTACGTCTCGGGTCATAGACACCACATGTACAATGACTGTCATATTTGTACTTGAGGGACCTGAGTGCGTGTGCTATGGGGTGGATCCTGGGACCTGACAGGCAACTGTTGCTTTCTCCTTCAACATTAGTGAATGGGACATCAGTGTGCCTCACTATCGAGTCACCTATGACTAGTGTGCTGGGCATGCTGTTTGTGCCTTTGGGGCTTTGGTTGAGTGGCATACTGTTTTTAGGAGAGTTGTCTCGTGATTAGTGTTGTGTTGTGGTGGTAGTGTGTTTCTGCCTTGGAGGCCTCTGCTGTTTGGGTAGTTTTTTATTGTGAGCCTTCCTCAAGGTGGGTGTGTGGTTTGTGTTTTTATGTGAAGGCAGTGCTGTTGTGTGTCCTGGAGGGCTATGTGTTCCGTGTGGTGCAAGTGTTAACATTCTCCTCTTGACCAGCTGTTCCGGTCTTGGCTGGTGTGTGTATGTGGCTTCCAGTTTGGATATATATCTCTTGCAAGTCTGAGTATTGGAATGTAAGAGGAGAGGGTTGTCTGTGTACATGAGGCAGTTGCTACATTGCCTTAGGATACCCAAGTTCACAAGGTTAATAGGAGAAAGCACCAGGTACTGACCTTTAAACATGCCTGGAGGGGTTGGCATTAATAGGGCCTGGAGGGGTTGGCATTTAATAGGTACTGGAGAATGTTCCTTATAGAACATTTAGTGCTGGTAGCACTTTTTGTGTGCTACAATTGCTATGAGAAGTCTGGTAAAGTCTGACTAATAAGCTAGCAAAAGTGCAGGAGAGGAGAGAACCAGCAGATGTAAGGGAAAAATTGAAGAGCAGAATTTGGCACCGCTCAGAAGTTTACATACAGTCCTGGATACAGCAAATCTTTATCTGGACTAGATTAGTTACAGGAAAGGCAGGAAACTAGCTTACATTTTTTATTTTCAGAAAAGCAGCTAAAACAGCACTAAAACTTGAAGTGCAGCGCAAACTAGCACACGAATATGTAGCAATATTAAAGCAAATACAGTTTAAATGCAATTTATTCAAACTTTATTCTGAACTGAATTCAATTTATTTTATTCAACTCTGAACAGTTAGTGCCAAAAATGTGCTTGTATCGGCTGAGAAGCACATTAAGAACACAAGGAGATTCTAGCGCTTTTTTTTTTTATGTGGTATTCTAAAGCTTGGAAGAAGCAAGTATACTTAAGTAAAGTTGTGTTTACGGATCATTGTGTTTTAAAGATGAAGTACAGATTCATAGGTGAATGCTAGGCTAACTGTACTGAAAGTCAGTTTAAGCATAGCTCATAACATAAGGTATATGTACCTTGTGTCTGTCAGATGAATATCTTTATTATGCTAAACCGACTCCCTGAACTTTATTTGGTGTAACTAATGCCAGTTTATTTATTACACTTTTTTATATTAAAATACTGTTGAATGAGGCTTTTGTTTAAGAACTGCAGAAGCCACAAAGATCATTTGACAGTATTCTTTAAGTGTATTACCAATTTTCTTTTCATCCTAGAAGTATGAAAAGGACTTGTAAGGTTTGAGAAAAGATTGCAGGAAAGTATGACACATGCAGAGTTGATAAACCAATAATGAAGGATGTAAAAAAGGGAGAGACATGAAAAGATCCAATAAAAAACGAAAGTTTGGTACACCAAGACAATCGAAGCCTACCAATAAAAAACGAAAGTTTGGTACACCAAGACTATCGAAGCCAACCAAAAGTCAAGTAAAACATAATTTAATTTGCAAAGTCAGTAAGTGCTTTCACGTTTGTGTAAAACGTTTTATCAGAGACATGAAAAGAATGAAATTTGCATCTTCCTACACATCCACAAAACTAATAGTACCAGAATTACCTGTTTTATAAAGACTTTAAAAACCTTGCCTGTGATATAAATAAGACCTGCTGGAGAGATGGTGTAGTCTCTGGGATACATACCTGTCTATGGAGCAGGCTCCCCATCCATGTGAAGCAGTGTTCCTCCCTAACCCAATTAAAGTGAAACTTGGACAGCTGGATGGAAAGTTAGAAACTTCATCCCTGGTTTGGCAGCTGTGTTTCTGTTGGAAACGGGTAACCTATAAATAGTTCATCTCCCAGGCCAATGCTTACACTTCAAGGATAATGGAACTTGTCAGAGATTTGGGATGCATGGCTAGGCTTAAAAAGGCCCTTATTAGCCTAGTAAACACCAATGAACAAGGAAGCATGAGTGAGTGATTTATCTGTGTCTTTTTGCCTTTTCCTGGTTAGGGGTCGCCATAGCGGAACTCCGGTCCGCTAATGATTGGCAGTTGATTTTTTACGTGCTGAGTTGCCAGCCCTGACGCACAACCCTCAACGAAGGTATGCCTATTCACGCACGTCTCCACACAGAAGACGCTCTAGCTGAGATTCAAACCGGACAGTGTCTTACAGTGAGGCGACAATGCTACTGCAGCACCACCACCGCATTATACAAGCAGAAATATTTTTTGTGAGGTACCCATTTAAAGGTAAAGATAAAAAGGGTTAAGGAGGAATGTTTCTCATTACTTTTAACGTATACATAAACAGTGAAGGTTGACCCTTGTTGAAGACTTATCGTTTCCAGTCAGGCTTTGTACCCTCATCTTTCCACGCAAGAGCAGGCCTTCTTATTGACCCCGTAAACTACAGACCCATTAGGCTGAAAATTCTTTTCATGACTTTGCACACGAGACTAATCAGGGAAATGATTAACGACATTGGAAATTTCAAGATGCTTGGATCTAACTTGGTTTTGGTGAAGGGAAGACTATGCCTACTCAGACTACATAGAGAGGGCCACAAAGGCATAACTGTGCATACTGCCTACCTTGACCCGCCCAGGGCATTTGGAAAAATACACAACTTGGGCATTGTAGTTGGGATCCCAAGTACATATTTAGCTATTTCTTCCATTTACCAGATGGCAAAGGTTACATGGCTTGGGCTTATCGCGACAATATGCTAGTGATGCACCACTTCGGTGTGCTATACAACCAACATTTTACTTGTTTAAATGCATGTGCAGGTGTTCTTCTTGTTTCACTGTTGCAGTCCTCACATTTGGGTTATCCCTGCCCGGCTAGCCCTCAGCCGGCCTAAATACCAGAGACTTAGTATTTCTGTGTTGGTTGCTGTAACTTGAGGACTGATGTCAGGTAGTCAGTGGTATAAAGTAAGGCAGCCAACGCCATTATGTCAGTCTTTCTTGCCGTGGAACCCGGAGCAGAAGCAGTTTGTACGAGTGTCGGTCGGCCGCTACCTAAGTTTTCATTTCCGAATTTAAGTTGAAGTCTTCTAAAGCCAAGTACCCCGTTGGGTTGGAATTCGCAGTAGGTTTCCAGTTGTATATGCAGATGAATTCTCTTATTCAATATTTTATGACTTTCATGCGTCATTATGTGAAATGTGACTATGGAAGTTTTATTTTTGAACCAATGCAATATAATTTTAGCGTAATTGATTGTGAATGTCTTCACTTAATGATAATCTTTATAATGCCAGCATTTGCTTAGATAATTTAGATCTGATGAAGCATACCTTGGAAGTACCGCAAGCGCTCATCTTTTTATATCAAACTTTTTATTTTTCGTGTTGGTCCGCTTTCGTTTTTATATTCATATTTTATTTCTTACGAAGTTGGACCTTCAGGTAGCAGCGTTTACCATTTCGTGTTATTTTACTTTTATACCCTGTTAACGAAGCTACCACACGATGAATGCTACTGCTATTGAGCTGAACTACAACCCAGAAAGGAGAGACTTTAACTGGAGATGGAACTGCATTATTGAACAGCGAGACAACCCTTTACTTAGTTTAGAACTGCAACAACCTATACCAGTTCCAAACACAGGTACTATGGAAAATTTAAATGAATTTAATACACTGAGTAGAGACTTGGAGAACAATTTATATAAACTACAGAAACTTTCATGGCAGAGACGCCACATGGACGCATGTTTACATTTTAATGTTATTCCTCGTGGTATGAGGGTGCTATGCATGCCTTCCTATGGCGAGAGCCACCCTGAGTTATTGAAGAGATGGCAAAAATTGAATATTGAACTCAGTAACAATTATATAAATTATTTTTCACCGATTGAAGCAGACCCCTTTTTTTTTTTTAAATTTTTTTTTGGCTTTTTAAAAAAAAAAAAAGAATTTTTTTTTTGCCCAATTTATGGCCGGGTTTTTTTTTCAACCCAACCCGGGGGTTTTTTGGAATTTTTTTTTTTGGTTTTGGGTTTTTGGAAAAAAAAGGGGGGCAAAATTTTTTTTTGTTTTTTGTTTTAAAAATTTTTAAAATTTTCCCCTTTGAAAAAAGGGGGGGCCGGGGGCCCGGGGGGGGCCCCCCCTTTTGAATTTTTTAAAACCCCCCCTTGGTTTACAAAATGTGTGCCGTTATCAGAATAGATGCGTGTGGGTAGCCCAAAATGAGGGATAATATTATTCGTAAGGGCCTTGGCTACCGACAGGGCATCTGGATGAGTTACTGGAAAAGCTTCAACCCATTTTGTAAAAGCATCAATAATGACTAATACAAATCGCTTTTGTTGAACAGGGGTTAGTTCAATAAAATCCATACAGATTGTGTGAAATGGATACGGAGGCAGCGGAAAGCTGCGGGAGTGATTCACTTCACCACCATGGTATCGTGCACAAAGCAGGCAACGATAAACAAAACCGTTTAGCATATGCTATAAAGCCCTTGGTCCAGAAAATTTGCTGGGTCATTTGAACCATAGCAGCAGGGCCCAGATGAGATGGGCCATGCGTCACTAATGAGGCATACCTAAAAGGTTTGTTGGCAAACATACTTATCATTTGGACCTACAAAAACTCCTTGCTTTTGAGTAGCCCCATATTTAACCCATCGCTGTTTTTCCTGAACTGTACTAAGTTCCTGCATTACTTGTAAAGTTTGTAGATCAAATTTATCTGTAGGGTGAAGTTCCTTTTGTGTGGTCTCGAGTGCAAAAGTAGAGGTTAAGGCTACACTTTTTGCAGTTTTGTCAGCTAGTGCATTTCCAAGTGATACTGGATCCTTGGCATTTGTGTGTGCGCACTTACAGATGGCCAATCCCGTGGCAGTTGGACAGCTTGTAAGAGGCTAAGAATTAAATCCTTGTGGGTTATTTCCTTTCCTGAGGCAGTAACCATTCCCTATTTTTCCATTGCTGTGCAAAGACATGGACCGTGGAAAAAGCATACTGACTATCTGTGTAGATAGTAACTGCCTTATCCTTGGAAATGGTACATGCTCTGGTCAAAGCAATCAATTCAGCCGCGCTTGTGCGGACAGATTCCTGGGGAGAGGTTTTGCCTCTAGTACCTTAGTCTCAGTTGTGACTGCATAACCCACTTGTGTAATACCTGCCTCATTCTTACGTGCTGACCCATCTACGAACAGGGTCCAATCTGAATTTGCCAAAGGCTGATCCTTAAGGTCTGGTCTTGGCAAGACATTAGAGTGTATTAAGTCTAAACATACGTGAGGTGCACCGTCATCAGCTGTAGGTAACAGCGTGGCTGGATTAAGAGTGGTGCACGCTCAATGGTCATGTGTGGTTGTGATAGTAATGTTGTCATGCAGGACAAGTGTCTGCTAGGAGAGAGAAAGGTAACTTTATCCTGTAGAAGTATTACCGACAGAGTGCGGTGCCGTAAAGTAAGGTCATGAAACAAAACTAGGTTGCAGACGCCTGCACGGCCAGTGCAGCTGCGACTACTGCTTGTACACAGTGTGGCAATGATCGTGCCACTGTGTCCAGTTTACTGGAATAAAAAGCTAATGGCCTCAACTTATCCCCATAAATTTGTAAAAGAACCGATGTCATAAAACCCTGCTTACAATCTACTGTCTGAACAAAAGGTTTTGTATAGTCAGGGAAGCTAAGTGTTGCAGATCCTGCTATCAGTTGCTTTACCCTAGTAAATGCCTGTATTGCCTTATCTGTCCATTTCAGCGCGTCATGTGCTGCCATGGGAAGTGCAAAAATAAGTTCTGAAAGTGGACTCACTTCCTCTGCATAATTGGGAATCCAACTACGACAAAAGTTAGTTATTCCTAAAAATGACATCATTTCTTTTTTGTACTGGGCATCGTGCCTGTAAAATAGCTTCTTTTCTACAGCTATCCAGTTGTCTACCAGCATTTGAAATGGTATAGCCTAGATATCGTACTTCAGCTTTACAAAATTGTAATTTAGATTTGTTTACCTTATGTCCCTCTTTTGCCAAGAAATGCAATAACCGAATAGTTTCGACTCACAGACAGCCTCCGTGGGTGCAGCCAGTAAGATGTCGCCCACGATAACAGTAGATGACAGCCATGCTCCGGTTGAAACTGTGCCAGGTTTGTTGACATTTCTTCTTGCGTAAAAGATTGTAGGCTTTCACAATATCCCTGCGGCAGCCTTGTGTAGGTGTACCGCTTGCTCATGAGCGTAAAGCGAACCAAAACCTACTAGTTTCCTGTAGAGGATGGAAAAAAATGCATTACTGATATCAATGACAGAAAAATACTTATCTGTGGGAAGGATATCATTTAACAAAACAGATGGATCTGGGACCATAGGAGCCCTTGGTACCACAGCAGCATTCACAGCCTGCAGATCCTGTACCATTCTCCAGGTCCCATCCGGTTTCCTTACTGGGAACAAGGGTGTGTTACACGGTGAATCTGTGCATGGAATTAAAACCCCAGCTTGTAATAGAGCCGTGATCACTGGTAGAATGCCTTCTTCTGCCTTTTACTTAGCGGATACTGGCGCTTGTGAGGTCTAAAGTCGGATTTTGGAGTTATTTTAACCTGTCCTGCTGTTCTTATTAGCCCAATGTCATGTTGCCAGCGGGACCATAAGGAGTCTGGCACTGATTGTAACTTTAATTCTTCCTGGGGTTAGAAGATATAGTCAGAATGGCCCTCCGGTGGCGTTAGCCTGTCTTGGCGGAGGTGAAGGCCAAATTAGTTAGCTCATTTACTACATTTTGTGGTCCAGTTTCGACAAGATCATTACTGTACCAGTAGTGTAAATCACCCTGCCCCACCTGCAACATAACATCTTGAATTTCTACTCGCTTGGCTAGAATCCCTGATGCAGTCGGCACAGCTGCTATGCCAAACACGTGCATTAAATCTCTTCCTAATAAGTTTACAGGGCAAATTTTAGAGACAATGACTCAAACCTGATAGTTTGGTTAGTTTCAGGGTCCGTGAACCATAAGGGTTTAGATAGTGGTTCTTTATAAATGCGCCATTGGCTGCCTTGACTAATACATAGTCATCAAGTTACATCAGATGGCACTGCAGAGGTTTTAGCAGGGTCCTGGAGGCCCCTGAATCACACAAAATTCTACATCCTTCCTTCCACTTGAAGTGTGATAATCGGTTGTGCCTCTAGCTGCATAGTTACAGCAAGCTGTTAAATTAACAACCTGATATTCACCTTTGTCTGAAAAATCAGTCATTTCATTCTCCCATCCTGCACATTCTCCCTACCCTCTTCGTTTATGTCCTCAAAAGCTTCCTTTTATTCCGCCTTATTGAGTCTGGCCCTCAGCCTTTTGTCCGGTCTGATTCACCTCCACCACCATCATATAGTCATGCTGACTCGTGATCCGGGTGGTTTTAGTTCTTTCAGAAGACCGGCAATCCCTGGCAAAATGTCCCTTTCTGCCACATTTGAAACATTCTCCTCTTTTCTGTCTGCCTTCATAATCTTTGGAATGTCCCACATTCCCTCTTCCTCTGCCCCTGCCTCTGCCCCTTCCTCTACCCCTGTTAGTTGGACCTTGCAATAGCATAAGTGTCCCATCTTCACTCACGGTAAAGGTTTGAGCTTGTTTCTTTTTCCTTTCTTCTAAATATTTTTCTGCATGTCTTGCATACTCCAGTAAGGGTTGCAGACGTGCCGTCCTATGATCTATCATATGTTTGTGAATGAAGTTACTGATTGCAGTCCTACATCCTTTTAAAAGGCATTTTTTAACTGTTGTTCATAAGGTGAATCCTTTTCTTGATTGGGCGGTTTGTCTATTCCACTATGGTTATCAAAACACTGGGTAAGTCTGTGCAAGTAGTTATCTACTTTTCATCGTCTTCTTGCAAACATCAATGGTTACAGGTCCAGTGTGCCCTAAGCTTGCATTTTTGCATAATACGTCTAGTAAATCCTTAACCTGCTTTTGGTAGGAGTCTGAATTGTAGGCAAGTGGTCTATCATCTTCCCTGGTTATGGGGTCCCAGTCCCCACAGACCAGGTGCCAGTGGCTACCCAAAATTTGTCGAACTACTTGCTCCAGCTCTACGGCATTTAGCTTGTAACTTTCTATCATGCCTGCGATATTTTCACAAAACTTGGTCATGTCTAATTTTGGGTGTGGTATGCCCTCCACAGCTTTCGGATGTCTTCCCGTGTCCAAGGTCGGTAAACTAAAATAGTGGGACCTTGACCGGGTGTTCCTGCTTGTGGATTTGCTACTTCTATAAGGGGATATGAGTCTGCAGATACTATATTTAATTCATCTTCTTGCATTTCAGCTTCCTTACGCGTCCATTCTGATTTATCTATATTACGGTTTCGGAGTTGCAGGGTTTCACCTACTTGTTTTGTCAGTACTACAGAGGGTACAGTTTTATCCTGATTCTCTGTGTCATTTTCCTGATACTTGGGTGGACTAACCATGTCTTTTCTAACTTCGGGATACAAGGGCGGGGCTGTTGGTCTACGACAGGCAACAGATGTCTCATCATCCTCTTTTCGGACAAAAAATGCATCTTTTGCACTCGAGCCACCATCTCCCTTATTTGAAAATTGTTCCCTATGTCTCTTATTAGCTTCTTCTAACCATTTCTGTGCTTGAGGAAATCCTACCTTTTTTTGTTTCTTAACCTTACCTCCTGTGTCCCTGCGCAGGTCTCTCACTAGATTTTGACATTCTGATTTATTCAAGGTACCACTAAACCCATAGTCTTTTTTCCATTTTTTCATATATTTTAAGTTTTTCGGATGTAATTTAAACATATATTCCTCATCCTCAGTCCTTTTATTTAAGCAGCCCTTACTAACACAACTGCTTCCTATTCCCATTTTTCTTATTTAAAAGAAAAACTGTTTCCCATTTTTCTTATTTAAAAGAAAAACTGTTTCCTTTTCCTGAGATCTCTACCGGTCTTTTGTAAAATTTAAACAAAAGAAATTCCTTTATGACTAGTCCCTTAAAAAACTTTTACAAAAAACAAAAAAGCTTACCTTACTGCGGATCTTCCGCCCTCGTTCGTCACCGTCCCACGGATCGAATCTAAGAGTGACTGGCCTCTACTTACGACTTTTTTGTCGGAGGTCTTTCCATTCAAGGGAGCCCGAGATTCGTTCTCCCCTTCCTGTACAGGTTTTTCAGTCCCTCTTATGCGATTCGTACCGTGAAGAGGTGGCCCCACGTTCTTGGGCCAGAAATGTCAAAAGATTTTTAATACTCTTAACATATACTGGAAGAATCACGCAGCAAAAAAAAGGTAGGCCAAAAAAGAGTTTATTTAACATGCATGGAGATCTGCCACAAAAAGTTCTTGGTTGTCAGCAGTCTAATTTCTACACACTTTACATGGGTTTATATACCCTCTTTCGTGCATACTCAGCAACTGGTTACTAGACAAGGAATTTCAGTCAAGGCTATAAATTCACTCAGTGGAGCCTTAGATGGTAAAAAGTCAGACACAAGATAAGTTGGTGCCTACATCAAGGTAACATCTATGCACTCCTCCTTGGTCAGAGGTCAGTCCCAAGATAGGCCTGTGCCTGGACCAAAGTAGCATCTGTGCATTCCTTTCTGGTCAGAGGTCAGTCCCAAGATAGGCCTGTGCCTGGACCAAAGTAGCATCTGTGCATTCCTTTCTGGTCAGCAAATTCCTTACAAGAAAAACAACTCATTTTAGCTTATTTCTTTGCACGCAATGCAGTTTCACATTTTAACCCTTCCTGTACAGGATACAAAGATGTTGAACACAAAGATTCTTACTACACTTACATTTTTTATTTTCAGAAAAGCGGCTAAAACAGCACTAAAACTTGAAGTGCAGCGCAAACTAGCACACGAATATGTAGCAATATTAAAGCAAATACAGTTTAAATGCAATTTATTCAAACTTTATTCTGAACTGAATTCAATTATTTTATTCAACTCTGAACAGTTAGTGCCAAAAATGTGCTTGTATCGGCTGAGAAGCACATTAAGAACACAAGGAGATTCTAGCGCTTTTTTTTTTTTTTTTTTTTTTTTTTATGTGGTATTCTAAAGCTTGGAAGAAGCAAGTATACTTAAGTAAAGTTGTGTTTACGGATCATTGTGTTTTAAAGATTAAGTACAGATTCATAGGTGAATGCTAGGCTAACTGTACTGAAAGTCAGTTTAAGCATAGCTCATAACATAAGGTATATGTACCTTGTGTCTGTCAGATGAATATCTTTATTATGCTAAACCGACTCCCTGAACTTTATTTGGTGTAACTAATGCCAGTTTATTTATTACACTTTTTTATATTAAAATACTGTTGAATGAGGCTTTTGTTTAAGAACTGCAGAAGCCACAAAGATCATTTGACAGTATTCTTTAAGTGTATTACCAATTTTCTTTTCATCCTAGAAGTATGAAAAGGACTTGTAAGGTTTGAGAAAAGATTGCAGGAAAGTATGACACATGCAGAGTTGATAAACCAATAATGAAGGATGTAAAAAAAGGGAGAGACATGAAAAGATCCAATAAAAAACGAAAGTTTGGTACACCAAGACTATCGAAGCCGACCAAAAGTCAAGTAAAACATAATTTAATTTGCAAAGTCAGTAAGTGCTTTCACGTTTGTGTAAAACGTTTTATCAGAGACATGAAAAGAATGAAATTTGCATCTTCCTACACATCCACAAAACTAATAGTACCAGAATTACCTGTTTTATAAAGACTTTAAAAACCTTGCCTGTGATATAAATAAGACCTGCTGGAGAGATGGTGTAGTCTCTGGGATACATACCTGTCTATGGAGCAGGCTCCCCATCCATGTGAAGCAGAGTTCCTCCCTAACCCAATTAAAGTGAAACTTGGACAGCTGGATGGAAAGTTAGAAACTTCATCCCTGGTTTGGCAGCTGTGTTTCTGTTGGAAACGGGTAACCTATAAATAGTTAATCTCCCAGGCCAACGCTTACACTTCAAGGATAATGGAACTTGTCAGAGATTTGGGATGCATAGCTAGGCTTAAAAAGGCCCTTATTAGCCTAGTAAACACCAATGAACAAGGAAGCATGAGTGAGTGATTTATCTGTGTCTTTTTGCCTTTTCCTGGTTAGGGGTCGCCATAGCGGAACTCCGGTCCGCTAATGATTGGCAGTTGATTTTTTACGTGCTGAGTTGCCAGCCCTGACGCACAACCCTCAACGAAGGTATGCCTATTCACGCACGTCTCCACACAGAAGACGCTCTAGCTGAGATTCAAACCGGACAGTGTCTTACAGTGAGGCGACAATGCTACTGCAGCACCACCACCGCATTATACAAGCAGAAATATTTTTTGTGAGGTACCCATTTAAAGGTAAAGATAAAAAGGGTTAAGGAGGAATGTTTCTCATTACTTTTAACGTATACATAAACAGTGAAGGTTGACCCTTGTTGAAGACTTATCGTTTCCAGTCAGGCTTTGTACCCTCATCTTTCCACGCAAGAGCAGGCCTTCTTATTGACCCCGTAAACTACAGACCCATTAGGCTGAAAATTCTTTTCATGACTTTGCACACGAGACTAATCAGGGAAATGATTAACGACATTGGAAATTTCAAGATGCTTGGATCTAACTTGGTTTTGGTCAAGGGAAGACTATGCCTACTCAGACTACATAGAGAGGGCCACAAAGGCATAACTGTGCATACTGCCTACCTTGACACGCCCAGGGCATTTGGAAAAATACACAACTTGGGCATTGTAGTTGGGATCCCAAGTACATATTTAGCTATTTCTTCCATTTACCAGATGGCAAAGGTTACATGGCTTGGGCTTATCGCGACAATATGCTAGTGATGCACCACTTCGGTGTGCTATACAACCAACATTTTACTTGTTTAAATGCATGTGCAGGTGTTCTTCTTGTTTCACTGTTGCAGTCCTCACATTTGGGTTATCCCTGCCCGGCTAGCTCTCAGCCGGCCTAAATACCAGAGACTTAGTATTTCTGTGTTGGTTGCTGTAACTTGAGGACTGATGTCAGGTAGTCAGTGGTATAAAGTAAGGCAGCCGACGCCATTATGTCAGTCTTTCTTGCCGTGGAACCCGGAGCAGAAGCAGTTTGTACGAGTGCCGGTCGGCCGCTACCTAAGTTTTCATTTCCGAATTTAAGTTGAAGTCTTCTAAAGCCAAGTACCCCGTTGGGTTGGAATTCGCAGTAGGTTTCCAGTTGTATATGCAGATGAATTCTCTTATTCAATATTTTATGACTTTCATGCGTCATTATGTGAAATGTGACTATGGAAGTTTTATTTTTGAACCAATGCAATATAATTTTAGCGCAATTGATTGTGAATGTCTTCACTTAATGATAATCTTTATAATGCCAGCATTTGCTTAGATAATTTAGATCTGATGAAGCATACCTTGGAAGTACACGAAAGCGCTCATCTTTTTATATCAAACTTTTTATTTTTCGTGTTGGTCCGCTTTCGTTTTTATATTCATATTTTATTTCTTACGAAGTTGGACCTTCAGGTAGCAGCGTTTACCATTTCGTGTTATTTTACTTTTATACCCTGTTAACGAAGCTACCACACGATGAATGCTACTGCTATTGAGCTGAACTACAACCCAGAAAGGAGAGACTTTAACTGGAGATGGAACTGCATTATTGAACAGCGAAACAACCCTTTACTTAGTTTAGAACTACAACAACCTATACCAGTTCCAAACACAGGTACTATGGAAAATTTAAATGAATTTAATACACTGAGTAGAGACTTGGAGAACAATTTATATAAACTACAGAAACTTTCATGGCAGAGACGCCACATGGAAGCATGTTTACATTTTAATGTTATTCCTCGTGGTATGAGGGTGCTATGCATGCCTTCCTATGGCGAGAGCCACCCTGAGTTATTGAAGAGATGGCAAAAATTGAATATTGAACTCAGTAACAATTATATAAATTACTTGATTATTTTTCACCGATTGAAGCAGAACTTAATATGAAGGTAGAGGCTTTGAATAAAGATCTACATGAGAGATTTAAAGGGGCAGTCTATAACAGAAGGCTTGAAAACTTATATTCTCAAGTGCTTACATACAGCGATAAGTTACAACAATTTAAATATCACAAACTTCAGCGGGATTATAAAGTTTTCTCTATGGGCCAAGTTTTTGTATGGCCGAGAAACAAGTGTTTCAACTCAACAAACCCTCTAGTGTAAATTTGCCTGATACTAGCCTTAATGAAGCATCACTTGAGAATGAAGCATCACTTGAGAATGTAACTGTTTCTTTAAATGCTACATCAGTAATGGATATGAACACTACGGGGACTGTGATTACGTCACCACCCGGAAGTGTTGAATGTGGTGTTGGCATGAGGAAGGACACACCTCCACCGAACCAACAAGCTTTTGTGGCCAGACAGAAAAAAAAATGCTTTGGGAGCTAAACCGAAGCTATTTACTGGCAATATGGAACATTTTTTACCTTTTCCCGTCCAGTCACTGATAGCGTCAAGAAGCAGGTCCAGCAGTCAAGGTCGCAGAAAGAGAAAGTACTCGGGCGAGAACTCCGAACGAAGGAGACATATAAGAGACTGAAAGACTTGGTGTTTTAATTTCTCCAGGTTTGACTTTTCCTCAACTGATTGATAGATTTTTTTTTTTTTTTTTTACTTTTTACTTTTAAACAAAGGGTGATCATACATTCCATCACAAACTAGTAGTTTGAGTGAATTATTAATGGACTTACGGCTCTCTTGGACGCTCTGTATCTTTGAAACTGTTTTCTACTGGTGAACATAATATTTCTAAAGGTTTTGGAATTTGGTTTTAAACAAAAAAGTACTTTTATACCTGTACCATCAGCTAATCTTGATTGTTTTATGAAAATGTGTGTGTAATTTTTACACATTTCTCAGGATATGAACGCAAATGCTTATATTGCAATACAAGTAAAGATGAATGGTGCTCTTTGCATACTCTGCTCAACAATGCAGAATTAACTATAAAGCCTGCAGATAAAGGTGGTGGGATTGTATTATTGAATACTAAAGATTATAATATGTTTACATTGCTACAAGATGTAGATACCTACAGTGAAATTAATCATGAAGTTAGAAAAGATAGTTAGAGATGTATAATTATCTATATGATCTTTTGATGTGCAGACAAATTAGCCGTGATCTTTATCTATTTTTTCGTTTAACATCCTCGTATACCCTACATTAAAGGCCTACCTAAGGTTCACAAGAACATTTTTCCTTTACCAATGTGACCTATAGTAGTAGGTGAAGGATGGGTAACGAACGATTTCTGTATATATATATATATATATATATATATATATATATATATATATAGAGAGAGAGAGAGAGAAAATTGAGTCCATTGATTGAGAATATACCCTCCATATTAAGAGATCCATATCAACTTATAGATGCATTAGATCTACTGTGTAGGGATGGTCTGCCTGATGCATGTTTGTTAGTTACCTTAGATGTAAAAAAACTTATTTACTTCCATTCCCAATGATTATGGCATGCAAGCCATTAGGGAGTTATTGAGCCATATTACTGAATTCACTAATGATGAACAAATATTAATTGGCACCCTACTGGACATGGTTTTGTCCATTAATATCTTTATGGTCAAACTATTTATAGAAATGGGGGGTTGCCACGGGCACCCCATGCGCCAGTACATATGCTAATTTAATTTAGAGTACTTCAAATAGTACCTCTTAAGAGAGGTGGTAATAACGTGAACCATTTGGAAACAGTAGAACTCCAATGGATATTCAAGCTACGAGCACACCAGGATCCAATTTATTACCATTAAACCCTTACTTGAAGCACGCAAGCTAAAATGAATGGTTAGTAGTTTCAGCTGATTTTGATGTTTTTAGGGCTGGTATCGGATATAGTTTCCAGGTCTAGTTTAGTTTTAATTACAGATATATATATTTTTAGATGCATCTGACATTATTTTACATATATTTTTTCTCCTACAACACAAAAATATTGTCTTTGGACATAACTTAATATGATATTAGCTAATTACAGCCTACATATGTTATCCTAGCTTGGTGATTACAGTTCAGTTATTTATATTTGTGTGTTGCCGGGATTGTAGTTTGGTATATACATGCATTTTTTTAACGTTATTACTAAATTGATTTATCAATATTATGATTATTATTAGAATTCACAGTAGGTTTCCAGTTATATAAGCAGATGAATTCTCTTCAATATTTTATGACTGTTTCATGCGTCATTATGTGAAATGCGACTATGGAAGTTTTATATTTGAACTAATGCAGTATAATTTTAGCTTGATTAATTGCTTGTGAATGTCTTCAATTAATGGTAATCTTTATAATGACAGCATTTGCTTAGATAATTTTAGATCTGAAGCGTACCTTGGAAGTACGTGAATTTATATCGCACTTTTTTTTTTTTCCCGTGTTGGTCCGCTTTCGTTTTTATATTCATACCAGAGACTTAGTATTTCTGCGTCGGTTGCTGTAACTTGAGGACTGATGTCAGGTAGTCAGTGGTATAAAGTAAGGCAGTCAACGCCATTACGTCAGTCTGTCTTGCCATGGAACCCGGAGCAGAAGCAGTTTGCACGAGTGCCGGTCGGCCACTACCTGAGTTTTCATTTCCGGATTTAAGTTGAAGTTTTCTAAAGCCAAGTACCCCATTAGGGATCCTTTTTTCTTGCACTAACCAATGTCAGACAGTTAATTGTCTCACCTGTGGAAAGCAAATACCACACTGAGACTTCCATTCTTACTGCGTCACTTGCCTAGGCCCAGACCACAACATCCCCTGTTGTCACTTCTGTGCTTTACTGCCATAACTGTCCGTCGCCGGGCCCATATTGTAGCCAGATATTTTTGTTTACATTCCTGTAATTCCGATATGGCTTCGGTAAGCCATCCAACAGCAGATCTTCTGAAAGAACGTAAAGATAAGGACAGAGACTGCACAGGTCCAAATCTTCCGACAACACTTGTTAGGCTAGTCGTCAGTCCTCCGGTACTCAGTGAGGCACTTTTTTGCAGCCCCTGATGCCCACTTCAGTTGATTCGCAGGCTGCTACCGAATCCCTTTTGGAGTCCGGTATGCCGCAAAACTGTCTAAGGATCCTGCGGTCGTCTCTACCTTGGATGGGTCCGGAGCCTCTGAGCAGGCAACTGCTTCCGAGGAAGTCCTTCGCACCTCTGAATCTCGACAGACTTCTTTCGCGACCTACAGTTCTTTCCAAAACAACCAAGTTCCTTAGGCCCAGGGTTCGGACCACACCCAAGAAACAGACTGCCCACTCTCAGGCGCCTGCTACCTTGCCTCACTCTCAAATGCTTTAAAATGGCAGAAGACCTTATGCTGATCAGGGGGAAACCAAGCTACCCCTTCAAAAAGGAAGAGATCTGTCCCCAGTAGATGTTCTTCTTGTTTCACTGTTGCAGCCCTCACACTTGGGTTTATCTGCCTGCAGGTAGCACTCTGTCAGCATGAATACCAGAGTCTTGATTTCTGCATCGGATGCAGTCTCCTCTTCCATGATCTTAGGTCGTCAGGGGTATAAAACATACAGCCGACGCCATTACATGCTCAAGCTCCCGTGCCACAGAAACAAATACTTAGAATGACTGAAGAGCTTGTAAGTTTAATTTAGGGGAAGCCAGCCCCCCCCCCAATAGACAAAGAATTGGATTTCCTTCCTATTCTACAGACAGTCTGACACTGATCCCTCTGATTACTAGGACATATTCTTATCTACCTATGAGAATTCAGATGCAGAGGATTCTATCCCTTCTGCCTCCCCTCCAGTGGACTTTGGTGAAACCTTGCATAAGAGCATTTTCGCTGAGAATGCCAGGACTACCCTCAGACCAAAAAAATACTTCTAACTATACCCCCTGTCCTGCATATTGTAGTGGTCTTCATGGTTTCCAGTCTTACTCTGATGGGTACTACAGAGTGCCTGACTCTCACAAATTTCTTTAAGAATCCCACTGCGGATCCAGAGACCATTTCCCAGGGATCTAAATGCATCAAGGCTACTACAGCCAAAAACCCTACCCCTTTGTGTCGGGATTCTAGAGCTTTAGACAGATGGGGTAAGAAGATATATATTTCTGCAACTCCTGCCATTAGGGCTTTGAATTGCCAGTTTGACATGCGAGTACCAGCAGCATACTATGGAACTAACTGAACAAAAAAAGTTGCTTCCAGATTAAGATTTACAAGAGTTAATGCTTTCTGCAAACCAAGTTAGTAAACATACTTTGCAATATGTTGCAGTGTGGGTTTACCTTAGAAGAATCTTGCAGGGCTGCTGTCACTGGGTCTGTACTGAGAAGGCATGCTTGGCTGAAGGAACAAATCTTGCCAGACCATGTCAAAGCAAAATTACTAGGTGCTCCATTAAACCAGGAACATTTGGCAAGTTGTTTTTAAAAAGATGGAGGAAAAAAGCTAAATCTATGCATACTGTTAATTTCTTAAGAGTGCAGCCACTTGGATTTAGTAGGCATTTGCCTACAAGAACTGGTCCTTTCCAATCCCTCCCAGGCCTTCCTGTCAAAACCCAAGGGCAACAGACCACCAAGACTACAGTCTCTGGGTATGCAGAGATCTAAACAATGGCAGCAGGAGGGACAGATTTTGCATCCACAGCTGCAAACCCTGAACCTTGCAACCTTGCTTATCCCCTGAATACACCACCAGCAACCCTCAGCAAACCGGTGGACGTCATCCTTGAGGCCAGAATGCCTAGTACTAGTAAACTGTATTCAGAAAAGATAGTTACTGGAGCCATTCTCAAGGAAAGGGCATAGCTGTGCCCACCTTACCTCAAATCCTTGATTACCTGGCAGAGCTGCTCCACAAAGGCCTATCCTTCTCATCAGTTAAGATTCATGCCTCTGCCATCTCGGCTCATTACAATACTGACCCACCTCTGTTTTCTCACCCTCTCATCGAACGGTTCCTGAGAGGAGCTAACAGTTTAAGGCCCCCGGGGAGAACTCCCACTCCTGCCTGGGACCTTGTCTTTGTACTAGAGAAGCTCATGCCCCCCCCCCCCCTTTGAGCCTGCTGCTGCAGCAGAGTTAAAATTCCTCTCTTGGAAAACAGCCTTACTTCTAGCCATCATTTTGGCAGGAAGAGTGTCTGAGTTACAGGCACTAATGGCTGTGGAACACTTCATTATTTTCCATGTTGACAGGGTTTCCCTCAGGACTAACCTGTCATTTATGCCCGAGGTGGTATCCAGTGTGACTTTAAACCAATCCATCCACTTACCAACCTTTTTCCCTAATCCTCAGAATAACGGGGGAAAGATCCTCCACTCCTTGGACGTGCACAGACAGCTCATGTTCTACCTTGAGAGGACTAAGCCTTTCAGAAAATCTGACCAGCTGCTAGTCAGCTTTGCTACAGGGGCAGAGTGCAGGGCCATTTCAAAGCAAACCATTTCAAAATGGATAGCACACTGCATCCATTTCTGCTACAAACACCATGGAAAAACCTACCCCACAGGGCATCAGAACTCCTTCCACTAGGGCTAACTCAACCTCTACAGCTTTTCTCTGGGGAGTCCCTACCAGGGACATCCCAGAAGCTGCAACCTGGAGTTTGGTTCACACTTTCACCAAGCATTACCACTTTTCTATCTTTTTTAAATCCAGAGTTGGATTTGCCACAGCAAGTCTTACAAGGCCTGCTAGCCAGCCCTACTACTTCTTGACTGCCTTCACCCTTCCTCAGCTTTTGTAATCAACCCAAGTGTGATGACTGCAACAGTGAAACGGGAAGAACATAGTACAGTTGTGTACACTTGCACACAAACATCTACATTTATGGTATTCACTGTTGCAGTCCTGGTTACACACCCTCCAGCCCCCTGACTTTTTTTGTCTCTGCTTTCTACCTATACTCTTTGGCCATATCTTATGGCAGTGGTATTTACTTTTTACTGGAGGTGTTCCACACCATGTAATGGCTTCCTATTTTGGGGGCTCCTGACATCTGGGGCAAGAAAAACTGATGTAATGGCGTCGTCTGCATGTTTTATACCCCTGACGACTTGACGTCATGGAAGAGGTGACAGCATCTGCAGAAATCCCAAGACTCTGGTTACCTGCCTGCAGGTAGCACTCAGTCGGCCCGAATACCAAAGTGTGATGACTGCAACAGTGAATACACACCATCTACATTTATGGTAAGTGTACACAACTGTACTTTGAACAGCAGTCAGATGAATCTGATGCATCTGACTGAAGACATGCAGCCCCTCTCCACTTATGAGGATTCTGGTGCAGAGGAATCCATTCCTTCAGCCTCTTTCCCCAGAGGATTTTTCTTTTGGGGAACCCTGCATTCTTTAAGGAACATTTCCAATGGGAGAGTTGGGACTACCCTCAGTCTAAAAAAATCGACTCTGAATTCCTAGATCTTCCGCAACACAGACCCTTGGCCACCATCCTCCCAGTCCTGGATGTGATGGGTGATGATTTTCTTGAATCCAGCTTGACTCCTGATGCCCTACCTCCTGTTCCCAGAAAACCAGACTAGTACTACAGAGTCCCTGACCACATGCATTTTTTTTTTAAAATCCAACCGCTAACCCTAAGCTTATTTCTCAATTTCGGGGCACTAAATTGTCAGTTCCATATGCTTAAATATCAGCAACATACTTTGGAACTCCTTAAACAAAAAATGGCCTTACATGCTTGGGCAGAATCTAAAGATTTACAAGGCTTAATGTATTCTGCAAGTCAAGTAACTAAACACCCCTTGCACTAGTTTTGACGCCCTAGAAGCTGCTTGTAGGGCAGCAGTCACTGGATATGTCATTAGAAGACATGCATGGCTTAAGGAACGACCCTTGCCAAACCATGTCAAATGTTTGTGCAATGGTGCATCCAATACTTTAGATACCTTATTTGGCACTAAGGCAGAATATGTCTTAATGGAAGAAAAAGCAAAATCTATGCACACAGTTACAGATCCAACCCCCCTAGGTTCAGCAGGCATTTTCCCTCCAAGCACTGGTCCTTTCCAACTCTGTGTAAGCAGGGCCAGCCTAGTGCCTGTGGAAGCTGACCCCCTCCCCCCAGACAACAGCCCCAGGGACTGCAGAGATCTAAGCAGTGGACTACCTCCACTTCAAAACTTTTGAGGGCAGTAGAGCATGTTCTGCAGAACAGGTAGGCCAATGCTTCTACTCCAGACTTTTTCTGATGCCCAGAAAAGAGGGCACTTGGTGCCCCATCCTCTGTCTATCCATTCTAAACACCTTCCTGGTGATCCCAAAATTCAAAATTGTTCCCCCTCCAGCAACTGCTACCCATGCTCTCCTAAGACTGTTGGCTAGCCACCCTGGATCTAAGAGTCCTACCTCCACATTCCTGTCAGGGAATTGTGCAGAAAATATCTCTGCTTCAGGGCAGGATCTCAACCATTTCACTTCTTTGCTCTTCCCTTTGACTTATCTACTGCTCCCAGAATTTTCACAGTCATCTGCGAACTTCTTTAGCCAAAGACCTTCTGTGTTAGCTTGTACTTCAGAGAAGTAGATACCAAACAGGAGAGGACCCAGGACTGAACCCTGTGGTACTCCACTTGTCACTGGTCTGAAGTCTGATTTGGAGTCTGCTACTTTCACAGTGTGGGTTCTGCCAGTGAGCCAGTTGGCAACCCATCTTGTGACATAGGGATTTATACCTAGTTTAGTGGGTTTCTATAATTCCAGAGTGGGGGATGTTGTTGAAAGCCTTGGCAAGATCTAAATAGGCTGTGTGAACCACCTTACCCTTGTCTACGGCTTTGGTGACTGCTTCAAATAAGTCTGTCAGATTTAGAAGACATGATCTGCCTTTTACAAACCCGAACTGGGTGGGATCCAGAGTTTGGAGATTGCCATTGTCTTTAAGCTCTATGGCCTTGCAGACCAGGCTCGTCAAGGCTAATGGGGTGGTAGTTCCCAGGGTCCATGGTGGCTCCCCCCTTGTGGAGTGGGATAACCGTTGCTGTGCGCCATTCAGCAGGCACAAAGCCTGAGGTGAGGCTATGATTTTACATGGTACTTAAGTGGGGTGCCAGTTCGTTCTGTAGTTTGTGTAGAACGCAGCCTGGGATGTTGTCTGGTCCCATGGATGCTGTGTTCTTGGCTTTGGAGAGTTTTTTATCTGTGCAGCCATGATTACAGGAACTTTACATTCTTCTGGTATAGAGATAGGTTCATTGCTAACTTTACCCCCCTCTCACCCCCTAAAGAGCCCATCTGCCAGGATGTTGGCAATATCAGTTGGATCTGTATATTTAATGCCATTGTGCTGTAACTCGGAGCAGATCTGAGTTGCCATTGAGATTCTTGACATAGCTATAGAATGCTTTGTGGTTCTTTAGAATCGGTGGCGATTTCTTTGTTTTCGTAACTAGCTAATCAGGGATCGCAGCTTCTTACTGAGGCTGACCAGAGAGCTCCTCCACTCGTGCGATTTTACTAGTTTGCAAGAGTTTCTTCCTTTTGTTGTACAGTTTCTTTATGGCAGAGGACCACCAGATTGGCTTCCTTTTTTGGGAGGATACCGTCTTGGTTCTGTTTGGGATAGCACGATCCATGCAAGTGCTTATAAAGTGCAGTTGTGTAGTATTCAGTAGTCAGCTGTATTGTCCATCTGCATGGGTGTCATGAAGTGAGTGGTGGGTGATCTGTAGCAAGCTACAATTTGGATTGCACTTTTGCCCAGAGTTAGTTGCACTTTGATAACCTCGGCTGCATTATGCTGAGCAACTAGCCTGGAGGTGTGGATATCCTTAATGAATATGGACACACCTCCGCTTTTGTTCCAGTCCAGGTTAAATGGCCGACGTGTGGTATGAGTTATAGCCTGGTAGTGCAGGGGTGCTGTCAGGAGCCTTGAACCAGGTCTCTGTCACTGCACAGATATCTATGTTCTCCATTTTAAGGAGTGCCTTGAGTGAGTGTATTTTGAGATTGACTTCTAGCATTGAGTAGCGTCCCCCTCAGTTTTTGCTTGCCTGTTCCTGTTGCCATGGTGAATTTGTCATTTGAACTTTGCCTAAAAAAGGCACTGTAGGGGTGGCAAGAACCTTGGCCAGTATCCGGTATCCCAGGGTTGACAGGTGCAGGCCATCTCTGGCAAAGCATCATGGTCTGTTGACCATGTCATCCCAGGCAGACAGATACTGGATCCCATTAGAATAGCACCAGAAGCTTAGCCAGTTGTTGAAATTCTTTTTTTCCTTGTACTGCGGCATCATTCTGGGTGATGGCAGAATGCTACTCGGGGCTAGGGTCATACCTGCCTGGGCTACAAGATCGGAGAGCTCTTCCATGTAGTCCAGGGAGGTACGTCTCAGGTCGTTCACACCAACATGGACAATGACAGTCATATTTGTACTTGTTGTGGAGTGACCTTAGTGTGTGGGTTATGTGGCGGATCCTGGCACCTAACGGGCAGCTGACGGTAACCTTCCTGTTTAGCCTGGTGAGTGGGATATCAGTGTGCTTGACTATAGAGTCGCCTATGACTAGTGTGTTGGTTATGTTTTGTCTTATTGGCTGTGGTTGAGTGGCACACTGAGTCTGCGGGCTATGTGTCATTTGGGTTGTGTTGGGTGGATGTTGCTTGCATTTCTGCTTTGGAGGTCTCTGTTGCTTGAGCAGATTGAGAGCCTCAGCAAATGTTTGTGTTTGTGTATGGATTTTGGTGGTGTAGATTTAGTGAGACTGTGATGTGGTGGAAGTGTTTACCTTCTCCTCTTGACTGTCAAGTTCAGTCTTGATTGGAGAGGGCTTTACATCCAGTTTGACTAGATAAGTGCATCTCTCACAGGTTGTAGTGTTTGGGTGGAAGGAGGAGAGGGTTGTCTGTGTACATGAGGCAATTTCTGCATTGCCCCAAGATGCCCATATTCATCAGATAGACAGGAGAGAACACTGGGCGATGACCCTTGGACATGCTTGAATAAAAAAATATTTTCCTCTAGATAAGTGAGGAAAGTGAGTAGAAGAGCTGTTTTTCTCTAAGCAAGTGGGGAAAGTAAGTACCAAAACTGTTTTCCACTAGGTATTGAGGAAGGTTGAGTGCTGTAGTAATTAGTAGGTTTAGTGCTTACAAGTTCTGAACAAGTGCTGATCACAAGTAAGCAAATTCAAGTGCTAAAAGTAAGAATCTGTATCTGGACTGACTAAACTAGTTACAGGAAAGGGGGGAAACGGGTGCAGATGTGGGCTTTTAAATCGGAAAGTTGAGAGATGGAAAAACTGCCCAAATGGCCAGTAACTACAATTTCTGGGCCAGAACCACTCCTTATGTGGTGGATAGGTTATCTAGTGCTTACCACTCCCACTGACAAGCTAGAAGGCTTCCCTCTAACACAGAAAGCTTGGGGGACTCAGAAGCTTACATACAGTCCTGGATACAGCAAATCTGAATCTGGGCTACACTACTTACAGGAAAGGTTTTATGTATACAGAAAAGTAGCTAAAACAGCAGTCAAAACGATTCAAATGCAGTGCAAGCGAGCACACTTGAGTATGTAGTAATGTAGACCAAACTACTCTCTCCAGGGGTGGTTCTGATCAAAACAGACACCACTGTGATGTGGTACATCAACAAGCAAGGAGGGACTTGCTCCTGCCCTCTATGCAGGCTGGCCATGACACTTTGGCTCACAGCCTCTTCCATTAAAATACACCTGTTGGCACAATACCTACCAGGCTCTCTCAATTCCCTGGCAGACCAATTAAGCAGAAAGCTTTTGGACCCACATGAGTGGCAGCTCAACAGAAGTACCTTCTTTCTAATGGCCCAGATTTGGGGAACCTCTAAGGCCGACCTCTTTGCCTCCCACCAACCATCAGCTCAGCAAGTTCTGCACCATGGAGCATCACTTGGAAAGTGGGTGCCCTGTCCTTCCCCTGGGTAAGCCTGTGTATGCCTTTCCACCCCTACCTCTTATCCCCAGGGTACTGTTCAAAATAAGGGAGGAAAAGCCAAGGACAATTATAGCTCCATACTGGCCCACAGATAGCACTGGTGCCCCTTGCTTTGCAGCCTGTCCCTGCTGCCTCAGTGGCATCTTCCTCCGATTCCAAACCACCTAACCTAGAGGGAAGGGGAATTCATGCATCCCCAAATGCACATACTCAGTTTGACAGCTTGGCTTATTCCCTGAACTGAACCAATTTGCCATGCTCTGTAAACAGGTTCTGGATGTCGTCAATGAGCCCAGACGCCTTAGCATCAGAAAGTCTTATGCAGATAATTGGAAAAGGTTCTGCACCTGGATCCAGGCTAAGGGGGCCAATACAGCACAGCCCTCCATCCCTCTCATCCTGCATTACTTAGCTGACCTGCTACACAGTGGTCTTTCTCTTCCTATAAAATTCATGCCTCTATTTCTGCACATTTTCCCACTGATCAGCCCTTTTTCTCACAGCCTTTGATCAAGCAGTTCCTCAAAGGGGTTAGCAACTTGAGGTCCCGCAGAAGGGTACCAACACCAGCTTGGGACCTTAATTTTGTCTCTGAAAAGCTCACCCTGCTTCCTTTTGAACCAGCTTCTTCTGCAGAGCTAAAATTTCTCTCCTGGAAGACTGCCTTCCTTTTGGCCATCACTTCAGCCAGAAGAGTCTGAGCTGCAAGCACTCATGGCTGTGGAACCCTTCGTAGTCATCCACGCAGACCAGGTGTCCTTCAGAACTTAACTATCCTTCATGCCCAAGGTGGTCTCCAGTGTGTCTGTCAACCAATTCATTCATTTGGCCACCTTCTTTCTTAAGCCAAGGAACAAGGCGGAAAGGATTCTTCACACTCTAGATGTGCACAGACAGGTCAGATACTATGTGGACATGACTAAACCCTTCAGAAAGTCTGATCAATTGCTGGTTAGCTTTGCTACTAGGGCAGAAGGCAAAGCCTTCTCCAAGCAAACCATTTCCAAATGGATAGCACACTGCATCCATTTCTGCTACAGACAGCATGGTAAACCCCCCCCCCCCCAAGGGGGGTCAGGACACGCACTCCTACACAGCAGCCTCCACCTCTGCAAGCTTCCTCATCCTGGAAGCTGCCATCTGGACATCTGTTGACACTTTTACCAAGCATTACCACCTGCCTCTCTCCTCCAAATCCAGGGCAAGGTTTGCCTATGCAGACTTGCAGGGCATCCTAGCCAGCCCCTAGCTTCCTTGACTGCCTCCACCCATTTCCTCAGCTTTGGGAATCCTACCCAAATGCGATGACTGCAGCAATGAAACACGAAGAACAAAGTACAGCTGTGTACACTTAACATAAATATAGATGTTCGAGTGTATTCACTGTCGCAGTCCTGGTCTCTCCCCCCCCCCCCCCTTTCTCATTCTCCTTTTATTACCTTTCTTCCTGGTTCTCCTGCCCTTACAAGGGACATACCAGTATTTATTTTCCACTGGTGGGGTTCTTCCACCAGAACCTGGCCGCCTACTGTGGGAGCTCCTGACAGGGAAAGAAAAAACTGATGTAATGGTGTCAGCTGCCTTACTTTATGCCACTGACTACCTGACGTGAGTCCTCAAGGGACAGCAACCGACGCAGAAATACCAAGTCTCTGGTATTTGGGCTGGCAGAGGGCTACCCTGGCAGGGATAACCCAAATGTGATGGCTGCAACAGTGAATTCACTTGAACATCTACATTTATGGTAAGTGTACACAACTGTACTTTTCATGCACTACTGTCTTCTACATTTCCTGAGCATGACTTGTTTTACTTTGAGCAGTTTTACGTGCTTGTAAAGAGTTGTAAATTTATGTCTTTCTTATGTGCTTCAACTTGCTTCCCATGCCCGAGAGACTAAAATACCTTTTAGGACTCTGCATTGGATTGGGGAAGGGTCGTGATGAGTAAAGGAGCAGAATCAAGTTGGGATGTGTGCTTTTGTCCTCTGGTGAAATCATTAGTCAATGCAGAAGAGTACGATGGAGAAGCAATGTGCATTATGGCATCTCGTGAAACGGGCAATAGCTGATTTGTAGTGCTAGAATATTACTGGTTGCTTTCCTTATATATGTAGGATTGAATAAGTTTCAACTGTGTGTAGAATGTTTCTTTGCTGGAGGTGTGTTTCAACTTTGGAGCCTCTGATGGTGTTTGAGTAAAGAGCTGTCGAAAAAGTTAGTCTTGTTTAGGCGATACGGTTTTGTGCAATATTGTGTGTGCACTGTTTATGATGTAATGACACAATCCTTTTTATATTTGTACCTTTCTTCCTTTAATAGTGCTCTTGAAATGAGGTGGGAGGCAATAGGTCTCAACTTCATATTGGTTGCAAAGATGCATCACTGTACTTAACAGCTTGGAGCAGAACATGGGAATCTGATTCCCCTGAGAGATAAAAATTGAGCGACTCTTTCTGTTGTCACTCTAAGAGGAGTGATAATTCTCATTAAATGATTTCAAAATATTCTTTCTATTTGGAGTGTTAACTAACCGGGTTTTATGCAAGATAAACACCTTGCTCCCAAGTGACCATAGCAGTTGGTAAAGTTGGTTTATTCTCCCACCTGTTTGGTACGACAGATTAGTTGTACATTTTTCAGAGTTCCTATGCTGTAGGTGACTTTCCCAGTGTAATGGATCTTGTCTGTTGACTGATTTTAGTGTAGGAGGGAAAAAAATTAAGCATTGTTTGCTGACTAACGAATTGTGTTGACAGTTTCAGATAAGAATTACAACTATTATCTGTCCTGATGAGACTAACCCCTCTTTCATGCCTAAAGTGGCCATGAATCAGAAAGTTGGCCTACTTGTTTTCTTTTTCTCTAAGGCTACAGAATTTGGGAGAAATGGGCTCTGTGTTCCTTTTTGCACAGACAGGTGAGATATTACTTTTTACAGAACCAAAGTGTTCAGGAAGTGTGATCAGCTTATGCTGAAGGGAAAGATCAGACTTCCAAAATGATTGTCACTGCATTTCCTTTCAGTGTTCAGTGTCCGACTTCTCCTAGGCTAGATTAGGACCCACTGCTGCCACCTCAACCTATTATGCAGGTAGCTGCTTCAAGGGTGGTCTCTTAATATGTGCACACTTTCTAAGCACTACAGCCTCTAGGGTCTCTCGTTCAAATATTCTTCCTTCTCCCCATCCGATATGGTACTTTGTGAATCTTGCCAAATGTGAAAAATGTAGCACCGAGTGAGAAAAACCTTGAGTGGATGGGTAACAAAAGTTCACACCGGGGATCACACCAACAGCACTACAAGATAGGGGCCAAGGGTACTAGCTGCTAGTACAAGGGTCTAGGGAACTACTAAAGGGGCAGTGAATACCGCACAATGTGGCTGGGCTAATATATGCCTTCGGGCAGATAGCCCAGTACCAACCTATGAACCTATGTTATGGTTGTGTTTAAAAACTTGATGCAGCTGAACAATTTGGAAAGCATACTTTGCAATGTGGTTCTGATTCTTTAGAGGCCTCTTGCAAGGCCGCAGTTACTGGATCTGTGATTAGGAGGCATGGCTGGTTTAAAGGAACAAAATTTGCCTGGTCATGTTAAAGCTAAATTGCTAGATGCACCTTTACAGCATGATTCTCTATTTGGTATTAAGGCAGAAGAGGTTTTAAAGAAAATGGAAGACAAAGCTAAATCTATGCAAATTGTTAAACATTTCTTACAAGTGCAGCCACCTGGATTCAGTAGACACTGGCCTACAAAAAAATTGGTCCTTTCCCGTGTCTGAGCTCAAAGGGGCAATTCCAGACGCACTAAGGGTACCAGGCTGAAGACTCGTACAGGTCAAAGCAGTGGGGGCGCATCCACCTCCAAATCTGGAGGAGATGAAGCGCAAACCTACAGAAAGCAATCCCAATGACTAACCTCTGCCTACACCAAGCACTTAACTTTTAGCAGCACCCATAAGGGGAAAATTAGCACTTTTTGCTCAAAATTGGCAGTTGATCACCCAGGACCAGTGGGTACTAAACATTGTATCACACGGATAAAGATTCTATTTCTACACTCTGCCAATGACAAATGGTTGGCCAGATCTGCCA
>NC_056726.1:365604810-365607310 GCF_019279795.1 Protopterus annectens | reverse complement strand
GTACACACGCATACATCGTGTGCATTAAATAACCAATACCATTACCAGTTTTCATTCAAAATCTTATACACGCAGCACAATTTCTCTTTGCGATCCAGCAACTTATGTTGAAAGTAGTTGGTGAGACCCACTTGCTAACTCAGTCTAGTCCTACAAAGATAGTGAGTAGAAGGATGTAGCAATTTGTTTATAAAGAGCACTTCTAGGGAGTTTACAGTTAAATGCACTGCAATTTATCTTAGATGCCCTAGAAGTTTGACCCACATAAAAGGTGCTACACTGTCAGCCGTTTAAATTACCCTTTCAGTACTGCATGTGATTAGACACCCAATAGAAAAAAGCCTTTGAAGTATTGACTCTGAGACTTTGTACATGAAACCACTTGGCAAGAAACACAATTGCCACACACACACACACACACACACACACACACACACACACACACACACACACACACACACACACACACCCCACTTCTACAACCATATTTTAAGTGATATTTGATTATTCACTTTCCATCTTTTAAACCATGAAAGATGTTCCCCAATATTTCTACCCCTTTGATGGCCAAATTTGCTGCAGTCATTCAAATATTGATAAAAAAAAAATCAGTCTTTAATATATGGCATTATTACTCCAGTACTTCCCTAATCTTAAAACTATTACTACCTTAAGTGTTAATGAATTTGATGTTCCCTGGGTCAGTGGTCTCCTTTGCGTTACTTCACCCCAACTCCAATAAATCATCCCTTTTAATATGACTAGCCCATGCTGCTGTCTAACCAAATCAGCATCCTAGCCCCTTGGTATAATTTTTTTCTCCGTCTTCACTGTTTCTTACTGACACACATTGTCATTACTACAAATATGTCTGTCTCAAAAACTGGATTTTTGGGATATTCAAAATAGTATGTTTGGCATGGCAACTACTGGCTTCTAATAAAGAATTCCTTGTGAATGGCTTGCAATATAATGTTGTAGTCCTAGTTCAATCAATCAACTTAGTAACAATGTCAAGGAAGTCAGCAGTGAACAATTCCAGCTTACCAGTAAAACAAAGGTCAAATTCATAAGCATTTAAATAACCCACAAAGCAGTTCCATTGATCCATATTACCAGCTTAGGTACACCAACAGTCATCAAGAAATCTCCTCCACATGACAAGTTAGGATTAGAATAATCATAAATCAGGCTCTGTTTGTATGTATGTGTGCATTTATATGCATGTCTGTGCACATAGGTTCTATTTGGGAGAGGAAAGTTATTTACAAACTGAAGGAGCATCAATGGGTACCACATTTGCCCCAATTTATGTGGATATATTCATGGGATACTTGGAACGGGTTGTGATTTATGGAAAGTGAATAATCAGATCAATTAGCAATGTGTTTGTATAAGTGCAGTGTGTGGCAATTGTCTTTATTGCAAAGTGGTATAGTGTACAAAGTCTTTCACATCAGTCAATACTTCAGATGTTTTTCTATTGAGTGTCAAATCACATGCAGTAGTGAATAGCTAATTTAAATGGCTGTCTGCCAGCACAGAGCCTTTTATGTTGGTCAAACCTCTAGGGCATTTAAGAATAGAATTGCAGTACATTTAAGTGGTATCAATTGTAAACACGCTGGAAATGCTCTTTATAAACAAATTGCTCCAACCTTCTGCTCTTTATTTTTGTAGGACCTAGACTGTGTTAGTAACATGGGCCTCAACAACTCTCTTAAACACTAGTTACTGGATCTCAAGGAGAAATTGTGGATCGTGAACCTTGGGGCTATGTAGAAGCCGGGTTTGAATGAAAATGGAAATTTTTTAAAGGACAACAATGGGATTCTGTTATTAAATGCTCTACTTCTCTGTCCCTATTTATTGTTTTTGTTATGAATAAACACCACAGCATTTAAAGTATTTTAAATTGATTGACTCTCCACTAGAACAGTACCTTACTGTACTGTGGTGGTTTCACTTTCAAAATACTTTTATTCCGCCCTGGAAAAGTCTCACAATTCATTGATCTCATCAAGGCCAGTAAATACAGGTAGTTTTTCTTACCAAATCCCTCCACAAATTGACATCACCATGACCGTCCTAAAAATCCACCTGTGCTGTGATGTCACGGCTCCCTGGTCTTTCCCCTACCCATTACAGAAAGTAAACGCTAGCACAAGTAAAACAGTATATGAGTTGAGGCTCCTGCTGTGAGCTGTCCCATCACAACAGTTAACCACTCAAATTACCCTTGGCACTTTGACAGCCAGGGAAGTTAATTGTGAAGGGGACAGAAAAAGTCATAGTAGTACAATTTAGGCTTCACAAAAAAAAAAAAAACTGTAGCTTAGCCGTTCTAAAAAGAAGCAACAATAAAGCACTTTGAAAGCTTGTTCTATGGCATTGTTTGTGTTTAAGTAGTCATTCACCGGAATGAAATGTTACTTAAAAGTAACTGAAAGACAGCAGTGTACGCATGTAAAATCGATTTAGTGATGGGAGCTTTACGAAG
>NC_056726.1:365477310-365599810 GCF_019279795.1 Protopterus annectens | reverse complement strand
GGATATACTTCCAGTTTGGAGCATTTTGTCCCCATGTTTGTGATGATGAGATCTAGTATATTTTCTCCTCTCGTGGGAACAGTGACTAGCTGTTTCATGGCATTTGAATTTATGAACTCCAGGAACCGTTGGGCTAGAAAGTTAGGGCTTGAGTAATGTTCTCAGTCTATATTCGGGTAGTTGAAGTCACCCAATATGATGGTGTTTGGAGATACATTTATACCCTCCAGTGTCTTCAGGAAGGCTGTGTGGGGTTCCTGAGTTTGAGAGGGTGGCCTGTAGAATGCTACAATTTGTAGAGCAGTTTTGCCTATGGTTAGTTGCACCTGGATGGTTTCCGAAGCTTCGTGCGTTGCCACCAACCTGGAGGTGTGGGTATCCTTTATGAATATGGATACACCCCCTCCTTTTGTGGTGTGGTCCAGGTTTTGGGGCCGGAACGCATGATATGAGGTAAAACCTAATAGTGCCGGGGTGCTCTCAGGAGTCTTGAACCAGGTTTCAGTTAAAGCACAGACATTGATGTTCTCCATACTGAGAAGGGCCTCGAGTGCGTGCTTTTTGAGATTTAGGCTTCTGGCGTTGAGCAGCATTGCCCTCGGTTTCTTCCCATTTTTGTTTTCTAGGGTGGTAGGTTTAGAATTTGAGCCTTGCCTAAAAAAGGCACTATGGGGGTGGCAAGAGCCTTAGCCAATATACGGAATCCCAGGGGTGACAGGTGCAAGCCGTCCCTTGCGAAGCAGCGTGGCTTGTCAAGCATGTCATCCCAGAAAGACTGACACTGGATTCCCCTTTGACTGACACCAGACATTAAGCCAATTGTTAAAGCTGATCATATTGTCTCTATATTGTGGCTTCATTCTTGGTGAAGGAAGGATACTGCTCAGGGTCAGGGTCATACCTGCCTGGGCTGCATAATCAGAGAGCTCCTCCTATGTCTCTCCATGTAGTCCAGGGAGGTACGTCTCGGGCCGTTCACACCAGCATGGACAATGACTGTGTCATATTTGTACTTGCCGTGGAGTGACCTGAGTGCTTGTGTTATGTGGCGGATTCTATGTATATATTTATATTTGTGTGTATGTGTATATATATATATATATATGTGTGTGTATATGTGTGTATATATTTATATTTGTGTGTATATGTATATATATGTGTATGTTTGTGTGTATGTATGTATGTATATGTATGTATATATATATATATATATATATATATATATATATATATATATATATATATATATATATATATATATATATATATATATATATATATATATATATATATATAGATGTATGTGAGCTTCTGTATATAGATTCTATCACACGTGTATATGTGTATTTATGTTTATATGTGTACGTATATATGTAATATATACACACGTGTTAATTTTTTTTTTAATTAATCTGAACAGTCACCCAGGTTTTAGCATTACTTGTGTATTATATAAAAGCTTTTGGTTCTTTGATTTGGTTACTGGCTGGGCGAGGAGTTTGCATGCCCTCATTATGCCTGTGATGAATTTTTAACCGGTTTCTGTGAAATGGGTACTTAAGTTTGATGGTGTGCGCAAGTGACTAGATGCATAGGATAGACCGATGCCCTGTACATTTGTGTTTTTTGCTTTCACATATTTACACTCCCAAATCAATCGTACTAATAGTCTGACCCCACTAAGCTAGTGTACACTCCACTGATGTTTCCCTGCAGACTTGATTTTCTGCTAGTTTCATGTTTCCTTTTGTTTCAGTGGGTAAGGGTAGTAGTAATCAAGTTCTGTATGCCGTTGTGGTTGCTTGGCTTTTAGGCTATATGCTCTTTTTTTTTTTTTTTTTTTTTTAACAGCAGGAATAAAATCTGGGGAGTTTTGTTCAGATTAAAGAACCACGCCCACAGACTCGAAACATGTTTGTTTCATTATGGTTTGGTGTTTCCTACATTTTAACACCACTCTAGGACTATTTACAGGTCTTTAAGTATTTTTATATGTAATTTCTTAGTCTGACCACATGGAGTCTGGCATCCTGAAGTGATTCTGATTTTAGTGTGCCGTTGGGTATCCCACAGTGCAGTGCTTTCTTCTGCAAAATGTTGCCTCACGCAGGCCTCTTTCTTCCTAAAGCTCTTGTCACTGCATTGATTTTATATGCATACATTTCAGTCTGTTTTATGTAACATTTCATGCCGTGAAATGACAACTTAAAGGAAAACTCCGCCTTGGAACTAAAAAAAAAAAAAACATTTTTTCATTGTATCTTTTGTTTTTTGGCTATTTTAATGCCTCAATCACTCCGTGCTTTTACACTTTTAATGTGTTTCTCTCAAAATGGTAGATGATGGGGCATGCCTTGGTAATGTAATCTTATTTTCTTGCTTTCCTTCCTTCTTCCCAGAATACATTTCAAGTCCTATTTATGACTCATGCCAGACATAAGGAAGTGGTGCTGTTTTCTCATGCCATTAAAATAATAATGGCAGGGCTGTGAAGCACCGTTATCTAAACAGTATGTAAAAGAGCTGCTTCTGTGTTTACCTGACTGAGCCTCATTTATCTGTCTGCCAGAGCGTGTTCTATGCTATAAATAGCTGTTGGCTACTTGCAGCAAAAGAAAGCGGATAAAAAGTGTTTTGTAACAGGAGTCTTTTGTAGTCCTAACGAACTTAATAAACCCTCCCCCATACTCTTATGCTGAGGTGTGAAAACTCTCACTGCAGTAAATAAGCCTTGCTGTAATTTACAAGTGACAAATAGTAGGTCGCTAAACTTAGTCTGTTTGCTACTTCCCAATGCCTTCACTAGGAGGATTTTTCTCTCATGAATGATGCAGACTTAAAATGTGCTTTAGTAGTTCCTCCACTATTTCTGTCATGTTCCCCCTCCTTTATTCTTTTTCATATTTATTTATACTTTGGTAACCAGGAAAGTGAATTGGTCCCAGGACCCTTTTCAGCCACAACATAAGCTACACTGGCAAAGATAATTATTAAATAAACTTATCAATACAAATAAAATACTGACAGACTTTGAGCAACATTTACTAGAATGTGTACATTAATGCTCAACTATACTATGTTTATTATAAATACTTCATTGTATGCACACACATTATATACATACAGAAACACACTGTTTACAAAGTACATATGTACAAAAGCGTGTGTGCTTTTAAACAATTAAGTATTTCTGATTTCCCTTAGTGTTCTTAATGCAAGGGTGCATAGTAAATGTATGTTTATAGTAAATTCGGCTGTATGTTGTGGTTGCTGTCTGACAATGCAAGGACTAACTTAGTGGGAATCTCTTGCGTTGTATCTGCATGTACCAGATATGCATCCCCCTCTGGAAGGATGTCACAAAGCATAAAAGACCTTTTTTTATGAACAGTATCACTGCATGCAGTTTATAAGGTTGCCCCATGACTCTGCAGTTCTGGCCTGTGTGTGTGGGGGCTTGAAAATGGTAAATACATTTTTACTTTACAAGAAAAAATATTTACTGACTTTTCTCTAGTTGTCCCACATCTTTGCTACTATTCAAGTATCTTAACACGAACTATTATAAATAACATTTAAAGCTTAGATACTGTGTTGCTTATGTAAATTTGTCTGAAGTTGACAATTGCCTTTAAACCCCTGACTTGATCGAATTGCTTTGTTTTGCTTTGAAAGTGTTAAGTTCTCCTCCCATCGTCTCGATAAACAGTGGAAACAATTCCACAGCTTTCTGTCTTTTTTTATGCTGCTGTGCTCCTTACATTAGCAAGGTTAATTACCCATCTAAGATTGACAGCAGTACCGGACAGGGTAAACTACAGATTTAACTTTGTCTATGATGTGTCATGCATGTGGAGACTTTCTCTGCAAAGTATGTGAGAAGTTGAGTTTAAAAAAAAAAAAGTAGGTGGGTTTTCCTTTCCTTTGACTCCAATGCAAGGAAATAAAAGGTTTAAAAACTACAAGTGGGTTTCTGCTACATACATAATGCTGGAACCATACTGTAGGGGAAAAGAAACCTAACTATTGAGTTAAACTGTATGAGAGGGTGGAGTTTTCCTTTAAAACAGAGTGCAAATGGCACAGGACAGACTTTTTCAAAGTGATTTTTACTGCTGCTTTTTTTTAGAATAGCTAAACTGCATTTTTTTTTTTGTTGTGTGAAGCCTGAATTGTACTACGACTCATCTCCCTTCACACCTAACTTCCTTAGCTGTCGAAGTGCTAAGGGTAATTTTGAGCTGATATCTGCTGTGATAGACTGCAGACAACAGGCGACTTAACTCGTGTACTGTTTCTTTGTTCTAGCCTATATTTTCTGTAGGGGAAGGATGAGAGCTGTGACATCCCAGCATGGGTGAAATTTAGCACGGTCATGGTCATGTCAGCTTGGGAAGGGAATTGGCCAGAAAACTATCTGTATTCAGTGGCTTTGACATCCGTGAATTGGAGATTATTTCAGGGCGGGATAAGTTATTTGAAAGTGAAACCACTACAGTACAGTAAGGTCTGATGTTCTTCATCTCACATTGCTGCAGTCCTTACACTTGGGTAGTCCGCTGTCCTCGGTCGGCCCGAATATCAAAGTATAAGGCTGACGTCAGTCATGGCGCATTTGACTGACATCAGGACGTCAGGGTACAAATGCGCATGACCGACGTCATATCCTCAATCTTTTTTGCCGCATGGTCCGATGCAGAAGCAGTATTGCAAGTGCCGGTTGGCGTTCTGAAATTTTTCGTTTTCGGAGTTTCAGACAGTCAAAGTTGGCTAAGTACCCCGTTGGGGAATATTTTAGTTTTTTCTTGCCTCAGTGGTTTACCGGATGTCAGAAAAAGTGAATAATTGTATTTCTTGTGGGAAACAGATACCGCATAGAGACTATCATACTTTGTGTATTCCTTGTTTAGGGCCTGAGCACGACGTTGTTGGGTGTCGCTCTTGTGCTAGATTTAATAAGCGCACTATAAAGAGGAGATTAGATTGTGCCAGGTTAGTCTTTGGGAAGCTGTGCAATTATAAAATGCCGTCGGATGCTCCGACGCCTGCTTCTTCGAAGAAGCGCAAGGACAAAGCAGTGAAGCCTAGGCTAGAAGAACCGTCCGTGGACGCCGGTTCTTTAGAGGTGTCGGAGCCGGTGGTTCCACCGGAGGTTTCTTTGGGATCCCAGGGAGAGACCTTGTTATTGCAGGATGTGGCCTCTCAGGAGGCAGGTCAGGGTGATGGGGCTTCTCAGGTTACTATACTCCCCTCCCTGCCTAGGGTGGTTAGGCCCTCTCCTTCTGTTTCCAAGGCTTCTCCTAGAGGCAGGCCAGGTTTAGCTTCAGTTGGTGTCACCCCTAGTTCTTCTGGAACTGTGCCCAAGAAGCATATGCTTAAAATGGCAGAAGATTTGATTACTTTGATTAGGGGTTCTTTGCCCCCTCCTGATAAGAGACCTAGGGTGGAGCCTGAGCTAGGGAGTTTTGAGCAGGCTTCGGATGTTTCAGAGTCTTCGGCTGAAGACTTGCAGGAGTATTCTCCTTATTCTGATGTGGATGATTCTACTCCTTCTGCTTCTCCTCCTGAGGATTTTTCTTTTTTAGAAACTCTTCATTCCATGAGGGAGCATTTTAAGTGGGAAGGTCAGGACTTCTCTGATTCCAGGAAAAGGCTTGGGGAATTTTTGTTTTTACCCCAGCATAGGCCTTTGGCTATACCTCCTGTTTTGGATGTAGTGGAAGATGTTTTTACAGAAGCTTCTCTTAATCCTGATTCTTTGCCTCCGGCTCCTGTTAAACTGGATAGGTATTACAGGGTGCCTGAAGTTCATAAGTATCTTTTTAAGAGTCCTAGGGCAGACCCAGAAACTGTTAGCCAGGGGCCTAAAGGTGTTAAGGCTTCTGTTGTCAAGAATCCGGTTCCTGCAGATAAAGAAGCCAGGGCCTTGGATAGATGGGGAAAGAAAGTTTATACTTCTTCCACTCTAGCTATGAGGGCTTTGAATTGCCAGTTTCACATGTTAAAATACCAAAACTATCTCCTTTCACAGTTGAAGTCTAAGGTTGATGCTCTGGCGGAAGGTATTGATTGTAAAGAGTTACAAGATTTAGTACATGTTTCTGAACAGGTGGGTAAGCATTCTTTGCAATGTGGTTTTGATGCTGTACAGGCCTCTTCTAGGGTGGCTGCCACTGGGTCAGTTCTTCGCAGGCACGCCTGGCTGAGGGATCAAAATTTATCTGACCATGTTAAAACAAGGATTTTAGATGCTCCTTTACAATCTGATGTGTTGTTTGGTTCTCCTGTTGAGGCGGTTTTAAAGAAAATGGAAGACAAGGCTAAGTCTATGCAGACTGTTAAAGATTTTTTGCAGGTTCAGCCTCCAAAGTTTAGTAGAAATTGGCCTGCTAAAGGGTGGACGATCCTTCTTATGATTCCCAGTCTAGGGGTAGATCTAGACGTGGTAGGGCAGAGCTCAGGGCTCTTTCAGGCCTAGAACAGGGAGTTCTCCTGCACAGTCTTCAGGTGAGGGCAGGGGTCAGTCCTTTCGTAAACAGACCCAATGACCTACCTTTTCAGCTGCCAGAGCCTTCTCGCCTGGCAGCACCTTTGGGAGGAAGGTTGGCACTTTTCAAAGAAAATTGGAGTTTAATTACCCAAGACAGATGGGTATTGGATATCATACACCACGGTTACAGGTTTTATTTCCATACCTTGCCTCCTTTCAAAGGCATGCCAGACGTTCCTCCTCAGCAAAGAATAGAGGCTCACAAGCAAATTTCTCTGTTACTTCAACTAGGGGCCATACAGCCGGTCCCTATGCCAGAAGTGGGCCTAGGATTTTATTCTCGCCTGTTCCTAGTACCAAAGAAGGGGAACAAGTGGAGACCAATTTTGGATTTATCTATCCTCAACACTTATCTGGACATTCCCAAGTTCAAAATGTTGACGTTACAACAGCTTTTACCTCTGCTGGGCAAAGATCATTGGATGGTAACTTTGGATCTCAAGGAGGCTTACCTTCATGTTCCTATCAGACTAAGTTGCAGGAAGTATCTGCTCGAGCTGGGACTTCTCACTATCAGTTCTCTGCATTGCCCTTTGGCTTATCTACTGCCCAGAGTGTTCACGAAAGTTCTGGCTCCAGTGATAGCTTTCTTCAGGCTAAAAGGAATACAGATCTATCCTTATTTGGACGACTGCCTGATTCTGGCTCAAGGAAGGGAAGAGCTTCTTCATCATTTGGAATATGTGATAGCATTGCTAAGATGCCTGGGGTATTCTGTGAAAGAAATAAAGTCCAGTCTAGTACCCTCTCAGGACATGTGCTTTCTGGGTGTAAGACTGAATACAGCATCCCAGATGGCCTTTTTAACCCCGGACAAACAAAAGAATCTTTCACTTTACTTCCATCAACTATCTCATCAGTCCGGGCTGACTGCAAGGACAGTCCTTCAAGCCTTAGGGTTCATGGCATCTTGTATTCTGGTGCTTCCCAATGCCAAACTGCATATGAGGAAGCTGCAATGGTATCTCAAAAATGTATGGACACAGCACTGCCAGGATCTGGACACTGTCATTCAAATAATACCTTGCATTCAAAAGGAATTTTTGTGGTGGGCTCAGGAATGTCACCTAAACAAGGGACTCTCTGTGACCCGGCCAGAGGCGAGTCAGATTTTAACGACAGATGCCTCAGACAAAGCTTGGGGAGCTCATCTAAATGGAAAGTGGATACAAGACAAGTGGCCTGCCAGACTACAACATCTACATATCAACCTGAAGGAGATGTTAGCAGTCCAATTTGCATTAATAGCTTTCAAGGATTTACTTCTTCCAGGGCAGGTGTTGATTCTAACAGACAACACAACTGTCATGTGGTACATCAACAAGCAAGGGGAACACATTCTTATCCTCTATGCAGGCAAGCAATGATTTTGTGGGAGACTGCTCTCAGTTTACAGCTCAGTCTTCAGGCAAGGTTTCTGCCAGGAGCACAGAACTCCTTAGCAGATGTGTTGAGCAGACAATTATGGATCCCCACGAGTGGAAATTGGATCCTCATGTATTTCAGAAATTGACAGTGTCATGGGGAACTCCAGACATAGATCTGTTCGCTTCTCCACTAAACCATCAGCTGCCAAAGTATTGCACAAAAAGGTTTCATCCCACAGCTTGGAAAGTGGATGCTCTTTCTTTCAATTGGAGCAATCTTCATGTGTATGCCTTTCCACCTCTGCCTCTCCTCCCAAAGGTACTTCTAAATGTCAGACAGGACAAGCCAAGGATGATTTTAATAGCTCCAGATTGGCCTCGACAGCACTGGTACCCATTACTGAGAAGTCTGGTACGGAAGCCTCCATGGCCTTTGCCTTAGATTCCACACCTGTTGTCACAGGAGGACAGCCATTTGCTCAATGTCAAACTTCACTCTCTTTACCTAACAGCCTGACATATTCTGTTTTGAACCATAGAGGGTCTCAACTTCCACAGCAAGTTTTGAATGTGATTTTGGAAGCTAGAAGGCCTAGTACAAGGAAAGTGTACGCAGATAAATGGAAGAGATTTTTATTTTGGAGTGCAGCAAAGGATTTTGATGTTTCTGAGCCTAATTTAAGTGTGGCTCTTCAATATCTTACTGAGTTACTGGACAAAGGTTTGTCTTCTCTTCTATTAAGGTTCATGCTGCAGCAATTTCAGCTCACTATTAATGTGACCCTCCATTGTTTTCTCATCCTTTGTTCAAGCAATTTCTTAGAGGGGCAAAGAATATAAGACCCCAATGAGAGCTCCTACTCCTGCTTGGGATCTCAATTTTGTGTTGGAGAAACTCACTCTACAACCTTTTGAGCCTGCAGCTACTTCTGAGTTGAAATATTTATCATGGAAGACTGCCTTTTGTTGGCCATTACCTCTGCAAGAAGGGTTTCTGAATTACAGGCCCTTATGGCGGTTGAGCCTTTCTTGATTTTCCATAAGGATAGGGTATCTTTACGTACTAATCCTTCCTTTATGCCTAAGGTGGTTTCTAGTGTGGCTTTAAACCAAACTATTCATTTGCCTACTTTTTATGCAAATCCCCAAAATAAAGGGGAAAAGATTTTGCACACTTTAGATGTACACAGGCAGTTGCGATATTATTTGGACAGAACTAAAGGGTTCAGGCAGTCTCAGCAGTTGTTTGTTTCTTTTGCTTTGAGTTCTCAGGGCAAGCCTGTGTCAAAACAAACTATTTCTAAGTGGATTGGGTTTTGCATTGCTTTCTGTTATTCCCATCATGGCAAGGAGATTCCAGCTGGGATTAGGCCTCATTCCACTAGGGCTACTGCCACTTCGACAGCCTTTTTGAGGGGAGTGGCAACCAAGGATATTTTGGAGGCAGCTACTTGGAGTTCAGTGCATACTTTCTCTAGGCATTATCACCTGTCACTTTACTCTAAATCCAGGGCTGGTTTTGCCACTGCTGTTTTGCAGGGCATTTTGGCAGCTCCTGCTTCCTTGTAGTTTGGCCATCCTCCCTTACCTCTGCTTTGGGATTCTACCCAAGTGTAAGGACTGCAGCAATGTGAGATGAAGAACATAGTACAGTTTTGTACCTACCATAAATGTAGATGTTCGAAGATCCACATTGCTGCAGTCCAATTTACCCTCCCTCCTTCCCCTCTGTAGTTAGAGGCGGTTGTGTGGGTTGGGTTGTAAATATTGTGTATATTGTATATATTGTACATATAATTAGTGCAAGGGTGGTTGGTTGTTTGTTTGCTGTCTTTTGGTTTTGACCTTTATGTTTAGGGTCTTCTGACATCTGGGGCAAGAAAAGACTGAGGATATGACGTCGGTCATGCGCATTTGTACCCTGACGTCCTGATGTCAGTCAAATGCACCATGACCGACGTCAGCCTTATACTTTGATATTCGGGCCGACCGAGGACAGCGGACTACCCAAGTGTAAGGACTGCAGCAATGTGGATCTTCGAACATCTACATTTATGGTAGGTACAAAACTGTACTTTCTAGTGGAGAGAAACAATTCATCTAAAATATTTCAGATGCTGTGATTATTCATAGCAAGGACAATAAATAGGGAGAAAAAGGACAGTGAAGTTGAGAATCTAATATAATCCATTGTTGTCCTTTAAGGTTCTGTAGAAAGTCCTCTCCAGAGTAAACCTTTCCTAGCCATTTGACTCAAATTTAACATCTGTGCAGTATTTGGAATACTGTTAAGGGTGCTAGTCACTTAAGGCAGCCACACATGTATAGAACAAATGATGTCTCTTAATCGGAATGGTTGCCTTGAATTGTATTGTATTTCACTGTTGCCATGTAAGCTGCCATGGCAGCAGCTTCTGGTATGGTCATTCTGTGACTAACTTTTTTGGGAGTAAGTAAAGCTTATGCTTACACGTTTTGAGGGATCTTTGCTCTTGTCCCTGAAATGAGTCATTATCTACGCAAATTCCTTTAATTTGCGAAGATGACCTCTAATTCTGTCCAGTGTTCTTTTCCAGGACCGAAGAGATGGAGGAAGATGGTGATTTGACACGTCTCTGAGCCTGCAGTAGCAGGAAGCTGGATCTGAGTGGTCCACATCACCAAGATCAAAGCAAAATTGTTGATCTGAAGGTTGTGCATATTTCAGCTCTCTGAGATGCAATTCATTTTATGCCTGAAGTGGTGTTTTTAAGGAAAACTCCAATTTAGAACTACAGTGTTTTTTTCTCACACTGTTTTTTGAGTTATTTTAACATCTCAAAATCTGACTGCTGCTTAAAGAATTTTAATATATTTATATATTTTCTGCAAAATGGCTATCAGTGGGGCTTGACATACCTGTGGTATCTTATTTTTCTTAAAGCCTTTCTCTTTTTTCCATAATCCATTTCAGGTCTGTTTTGAGTCATGCTAGACATAAGGAAGTATTGGTAAATTCTATTCCATTGATATGTATTGGGGTTAGTCTGTCACTGGCAGCCCACGGTAGTGCAGCAGTTAGGCTCTCCAATTGGATTCTCAGCAGGGGTGCATTCTGTGCAGAGTCTGCATGTCCTCCCTGCGGTGACATGGATTTCTTCTGCGTGCTCCGGTTTCCTCCCACAGTCCAAAAATACAGTAGGTGGATTGGACACTCTAAATTGGCCATAGATGTGAGTATGTGTGCGAGTGAGTAGTACGGATGAGCTACCACGGCAGGACTTGCCACCCAGTAGTGTAAACCTTGGCTCGAGATGGTTCACAGTTGAAATTGCACCTCGACCCCATGTGCAGAATAGGGGAAAGGGGATTGATGAATGGAGTCTCATTGCCATCTTGTGTCTTGTTTGTAGCAGGACTGCTGCTTTTATTTCTTGAATGGCTCTCCATTTGTGTGCATCTCAGGGCCTGTTTTATATTATACTGAGAAATTATACAGCTGCAACCAATACAGCTGCTAAATTGCAGGTCTTTGTTCAATGTATCTCTTTGTAGTCAAAGATGAATCGACAGCCCCTTCTCTCCTATATGTTGGTAAATGTGCTGGTACTTTTACAAGAATTACTAGAAAATATTTTCTGACTTTTCTAAATGTCAGACATCTTTGATACTAATGTGAAGTAATATAACCAGCAAACGAAGTTTTAAAGCTTAACATTTCAATACTGTGATACTGCTTTTGTAAATTTGTCAAGAGTTGACAACTGCCTCTGAACCACTGACCTAATTGCTCTGTTTTCCTATGAAAGGCCAAGGCTGCATTGGACGCAGCTGTGAATCTGTGTATGCTCTGCTTTGCTATGAAAGGCAAGGCTGCATTGGAAGCAGTTTTGAATTATTGAAAGTTCTCTTCCTCTTTGCAGTAAAGACAATGAGAAACAGTTTTACACCTCTGTCTTGTTTACAGCAGCCAGAGTTACTGACTACAAATTTGTCAGTGACAAGTCATGCAAGTGTAGACAAATTTCCTTTTGATACCAAAGTGAGGAACTGAAAGTTTTATCAAGTGTAAGCAGTTTGTTTGGAACCCAAGAGTTGAGTTAAACTGTAGGAGAAGGTGGACTTTAAGCTAAACTGTCTTCCCAGTTTCTTTCCTGACCCTAAAACTGAAGGGGAGGCTACATCATATTTTAATGTCCACAGACAACTCTGGTAGTACCTTGTGCAATGGTCTGCACTCTTGTAGGAGGAGGGGGTTAGATTCTGCCCTTCTGAGCTAATCCTTTCTGGTTAAAGGATTATTGTGCTTGCTTATTTGATCTGTTTCTTTCTGAAATTAGTGCACCTTGTTTGCTGTAGCATAGACTAGATTCAGGCATGCTGAATCTAGCTTTTTTTGTACAAGTTAAGCACTAATCAAGGCCATCTTTTTTTTGGAGAAGGTTCCCCTGCACCCTAGTGGCAGGAGTATGCGGTTAGAACTTGTCTGAAGACTGCTGGAACAGGGCTCAGTTTTGAGCTTTTTTATTGGGTAATTGGTTTAAATTAATTTGCTCACTTTTTGTTATATAAAAAAATTGCACTTTATTCATCTGCTTTTACTGCATGTGTTTCTTCCTACTTTATTGCATGTATTCTGCTGCATTTATTACTGCTCGTTAGTAGCCTGATTAAATTGTAACTGTTAATCTAATCCTTTGGTTGAAGCACTTGGGCTTCAGACCAGTTGTTTTACATTAAGAAGATTTGTGGTCTGCACTGTTGTGGCAGGACAGGTATCCTTCTAATTTGGGAGTTGCTGATTGAAGGCTTAGTGTCTGTTCTAAGAATGTATTAGTTCTGGTTTAAGCACTAGGGCTTCGGGCCAGTTATTTTACTTTAAGAAGGTGTGGTCTGCACTCTTGTGGGAGGAGAGGGTCGATTCTGCCCTTCTGAGTTTGGAGTTTTTAGTTAAAGGCTTATTGCGCCTGCTTATTTGAACTGTTCCTTTATGAAATAGGTATGTCTTGTTTGCTGTAGCATAGACTAAATTCAGACCTGCTGAATCTAGCTTTGTTTGTGTAACTTGAGCACTAGTCCAGACCATCTTTTTTTGGAGAACGTTCCCCTGTACCCTAGTGGCAGGAGTGTGCAGTTAGAACTTGTGTGATCGAAGACTGCTGGAATTGGGGATCAGTTTAGCTTTCTGTTGGTTAATTTGTTTAAATTGATTTGCTCATTTGCTACTTATTTTAAAAAAGTAAATAAATAAATAAAAATACACTTTATGCATCGCCGCTTAGCCACGGTTAAACTATTCCTGGCGCCATAAGTCTGCTCTTCACATTTTCCCTTAGAACTAGCCATGTTTTAGTTTTAGCGCACTGTTTCTTTTGAGCTCAGCAGTTCAGAACTCCTAAGCACTAAATAAGCTACAAATTACTACAGCACTCAACTTTCCTCACTTGTCTAGAGGAAAACCGTTTTTAGTAACTAATAAGTAAGCACCTATCCAGGCATGTCTGATGGTCAGCTCCAGGTGTTTTCTTCTGTCTACCTGATGAATCTGGGCATCTTGGGCAATGCAACAATTGTCTCATGTACACAGGCAACCCCCTCCTGCCACCCAGCACTACAACCTGAGAGATTCACTTGTATAGCCAAAGTGGAAGCAAAGCTCTCTTCACCCAAGACTGGACTAGACAGTCAAAAGGAGAAAGTAAACACTTGTACCACATCACACTCGTCACATAGTTCCTCAAAGCCTACACCACCAAAACACACACAGCAACACAAAACACACCAACTTTCGTGGAGGCTCTCCATAAAAATCTGCTCAGAGTCCTCCAAAGCAGAAACACAAGCAACCTCCAACCCTCCCAACACAAGCCAAATGAGACGCAGCCCACGAACTCAGTGTGCCCCTCAACCACAGCCCATAAGGCTAACATACCCAACACTAGTCATAGGTGATTCTATAGTCTGGCACACTGATGTTCCACTCACCAGGCTAAACAAGGAGAAAGTTACTGTCTGCTACTGGTTGGGTGCCAGGATCTGCGACAATGCACGCACTCTGGTCACTCCATAACAAGTACAAATATGACTTATTGTCCATGTTGGTGTGAATGACCTTAGCCGTACTTCTCTGGACTACATGAAGAAACATGGAGGAGCTGTCCAATCTTCTAACCCAGGCAGGTATGCAGGAATGATAACCACAGTATAAGGACAAAATGATCACCTTCCAACAATTGGCTAAATTTCTTGTCTCATTCTAAGGGGATCCCATATCTGTCTGCCTGCGATGACGTGATCTACAGACCACAATGCTTTACCAGAGATGGCCTGCACCTGTTGCCTCTGGGGTTCTGGTAACTGGCTAAGGCTCTTGCCACCTCTATAGTGATTTGTTAGGTAAGGTTCAAATGACAAATTCACTACCGTAACGAGTACAAGCAAGCAAACTCTGATGGTAATGCTACTCGGTGCTAGAAGTCTAAACCTTAAAATGCAGTCACTCGAGGCACTCCTTAAAATGGATAACATTGACATTTGTGCAGTGACAGAGACCTGGTTCAAGGCTCCAGAGCACTCCTCCATTACCCGCTTTTAATTCATACCACACCTTTCGGCCACCTAACCTGGACCGAAACACTAAAGGTGGAGGCGTGTCCATATTCATTAAGGATATCCACACCTCCAGGCTAGTTTTTCAGCATAGTGCATCTAAAGTTATCCAAGTGCAACTAACTCTGGCAAGACCGCAGTCCAAATTGTAACTTGCTACAGATCTCTCACCATGCCAGGGATTCTCCCTAATTTCTTGATGCACTGGAAAATATTGGGGCACTGGAAAATATTGGGGTGCAAGCCAACACCCTAATAATGGGTGATTTCAACCACCCCACCATTAACTGGGACACTACTCGTGTACCAACTCTTGCTCAACTTTTTCTGGAATTCATAAATTCCAATGCCTTGGATCAAGTTATCCACGCCCTCACCAGGGGAGCAATATCCTAGACCTGGTCATTACCAACATGGGCGACTGGTGTTCCACATCAGAGGTCAATTCCTCGGTCAGATCTGACCACAAGCTAATCAGCCTAGATATCCACATCCTGCCCCCACCCCCCGTTAGGGAAACCACCGTAAGAAATTTCTCCAAAGCTAACTTCATGCTTAAGACAAAAGTGGCAAGCTTCATGACACCCATGCAGACAAGACAATAGAGGTACAACTGCTGAATCCTACACAAATGCACTTTATAAGCACTTACGCGAGTGCATGGATTGTGCTATCCCTAACTGAAAACCACGATGGTATCCTCCAAAAAAAAAAAAAGAAGCCAATCTGGTGGTCCCCTGTCATAAACTCTACAACAGAAAGAAACTGTTGCAAAAAAGAGTAAAATTCCATGACTGGAAGAACTCCCTGGTCAGTCTCTGTAAGAATCTTAGATCCCTCGTAAAATCCTCCAAAGCTAGTTATGAAAACAAAATTGCCATTGATTCTAGGCATCCACAAAGCATTCTATAGCTATGTCAAGAATCTCAGTGGCAACACTCAGATTTCCTCTGAGTTGCAACACATTGGCACTAAATATACAGAACCAACTGATATTGTCAACATCCTGGCAGGTTCATTGCTAACTTTAACCCCCACCCCCTAAAGGTCTCCCCTTTATTCCAGAAGAATGCAAAGTTCCTGCAATGACTGCTGCACAGGTAGAAACCACACTCTCTAAAGCCAAGAACACAGCATCCATGGGACCTGACAACATCCCAGGCTGCGTTCTGCACAAACTACAGAATGAACTGGCACCACACCTAAGCACCATGTTCAATCATAGCCTCACCTCAGGCTTTGTGTCCACTGAATGGTGCACAGCGACAGTTATCCCACTCTGCAAAGGGGGAGCCATCACAGACCCCGGAGCTTCTGCCCCATTATCCTAACGAGCCTTGTCTGCAAGGCCATGGAACTTATAAGCAAAGACATTGGTCATCTCAAAACTGGATGCCACCCAGTTCGGGTTTGTAAAAGGCAGATCATGTCTCTTAAACCTGATTGACTTATTTGAAAACGGTCACCAAAGCCATAGATGAGGATAAGGTGGTTCGCACAGCCTATCTAGATCTCACCAAGGCTTGACACCATCCCCCACTCTGAAATTATAGATACTCACTAAACTAGGTATAAACCCCTATGTCACAAGATGGGTTGCCAACTGTCTCTGACAGAACCCACATTAAAAGTAGCAGACTCCAAATCCGACTTCAGATCAGTGACAAGTGGATTACCACAGGATTTAGTCCTGGGTCCTCTCCTGTTTGGTATCTACTTTTCTGAAGTACAGGCTAACGCAGAAGGTCTTTAGCTAACTTAAGTTCATAGATGACTGGAAACTAGGAGCCATAATTGAAACTCCTAATGATGTGGACATCTTACAAAAGGGCCTCACTGAGACAGATGCCTGTGGTTAAAGGCAGGGCCTCGAGCTCCATGCCAAAAAGTGCATCGTCATCCCCTTTGGTAAAAACTCTGTACCCATGAGCTACCGTATAGGTGGTAGTCTACTAACACCAAGTGTGATGAGAGACCTTGTTACACAGGTGGACAGTAGTCTCGCCTTCTTTGATAATCACATTGTTACAGTAGTCAGGAAATCCTTCTACGTGGCACACCACCAAACGTTTTCTCATCCAGGAAAAGAGGTCTTTGCTCCCCTGTACTTGTCACTCATTAGACCCATTAGAGTACAATGCCCCTTTTGGTATGTACCTCACGACATCTACAACAACTGGAAAGGCTGCAGAAATGCCTCACAAAACAAAACAGATGCCCTATGCAGACTGTTTCACAAAACTCCAGCTTTACTCAGTTGCATATCGCCTACTCAGAGGTGATCTCTGTCTAACATAGAGCCAAGTCAAATCCAGAGCTGTTGGGCAAGCTCCACTTAAATCCCAATCCCTCTGAGCTACACTCTAGGGACCTAAGCCTTGTCGCCACAGTAAACTGAACCTGCTGGAGGGATAGATTCATGGCCCAGAGACTTCCCATATTCTGGAACAAGCTACCTATCTATATCAAACAAAGCTCCTCATTAGCACTCTTCAAGAAAAATCTTGATTTGGATGGGAAATTGGAAATTCACCCTGGGGATCATCTCTGTGGCCCTGCTAGACAGGGGCACAGGGAAATAATTTTCTTGGGTAAGCCAGGGTACCTTTTTGGCTAGGTTTGTATAAGCCTTGGGGCCGATGGCATAGTGCCTACCCATGAACCTAATGAAGATTTTGGGCTGAATTGTTCACTTCCTTTTAAGCCAAGAAGGGCTAGCCTGTGTCAAAACTTAAGGCTATTATGGTTTGTTATGCTCTCCACAGCAAAACTTTTCTAGGTAGGCTCAGAGCTCACCTAATGGCATTGGCATCATCTGTGGCCTTTGGAAAGTATTGGATTCTAGAAAGCCAAACTTGGTCCGTTTTACGTATGTTTACAAGGCTTTAGAAGCTTGATTCTTTCTATAGGTCTAGTTCAGACTTTGCTAGAACCAGGTTCTTGAGACTCCTGGGCCCTTCTACCACCTTCCAAATGTAGTAAGCTAGGCTAAACTACACACAGCTAAGGCTACTGCAGCAGTGATAGATATGATGAACGTAGTGCAGATGTTCTTCGTGTTTCACTATTGCAGTCATCACATTTGGGTTATCTGCTTGCAGTATCCCTCAGTCAGCCTGATTATCAAAGTCTTGGGTCCTGTGTCTGTTGCTGTCGCATCTTCCATGACGTTGGGTAGTCAGAGGTATAAAGCATGCAGCAGACACCATTACATCTTTTTCTTGCCGTGCGGTAGAAGCAGTTTGCAAGTGCTGGTCGGCCGCCTCCTGAAATTTTCGTCGTTTCAGAACTGAAGTCTTCAACTAAAGCCAAGTACCCTGTTGGGGAAACTTTCTTGCTGTAAAAACGATGTCAGTGAAAGTCAGTTGCATTTCTTGTGGAAAGCAAATACCTCAAAGATTTTAGTTCGTACTGTATTCCTTGTCTAGGCCCTGACCACAATGTACCTCGCTGTCGGTTTTGTGCCTTTTAAACAGCGAACTATTCGGCGTCTGTATATTTACACATCTAAATATTTTGGTACCCGGTTCAATTATCTAGATGTCTTCGGTAAGCAATCAGACTACCGACTTTCCAAAAAAACACTAAGATAGAGAAGGCTGCCTAGGTCCAAAGCTGCCGACGACGCTTCTAAGCTAGTCGCCAGTACTCAGTGAGGTGCTTTCGCAGCCCCTGATACCCACTATTTAAGATTCACAGGCCTCTACTGAGACCCATTCGGAGTCCGGTATGCCGCAAGATGCTTCAACTGTGGAACCTGCGGATGTCTCTACCTTGGGTGGGTCCAGAGCTGCTGTGCAGGCACCGGCTTCTGAGGGTGTATTCAGGCCTACTGACTTGCATATTAAACCAACCCCATCTTCTTCAAGGCCTAAAACTCGAACCATGCCTAAGTAACTGATGCCCAGACTGCATGGTCAGGCCTTTATGCCTAAAACAACAAACAAGAATAGCTGAAGACCTTATTACTTCAATCAGGGGAAGCCAACCTTCCCCCTCTGAGACCTAGGATTGCATTTGCCTATGATACTTCTGATCAGGATTCTGAAATTTTTGCATCCTTTGACCAGGATTTACCCTTATCTACCTATGAGGATTCTGATGCAGAGGACTCTATTCCCGCTGCTTTCTCTCCAGGGGATTTCTCTTTTGGTGAAACTTTACATGCTCTTAGGGAGCATTTCTGCTTGGAAAGCCAGGATTACTCAGATTCTAAAAAGAGGCTTAGGGATTTCGTACTCCTTCCCCAACACAGGCCTTTAGCTGTCTCCCCTGTACTGGACATTGTCTATGGTGTTTTTTCGGAATCTAGCTTGGCCCTTGATTCTTTACCTCCTGCTCCCAGAAAACCTGATAGATATTAGTGTTCCTGACTCTCAAGTTCCTTTTTAAAAATCCTACTGCGGATCCCGAGACAATTTCACAGGCACCCAAGGGCATTAAGGGTACTACTGCCAAAAATCCTACCCCTTCTGATAGAGATTTCAGGGCGCTGGGTAGATGGGGTAAGAAGGTATACACTACTGCAACCTTGGCCATTAGGGCGTTAAACTGCCAGTTTCATATGTTGAAGTATCAGCAGCATATTATTGGACTGCTTAAACAGAAAATGATGATTCCTGGCTGTACTTAAAATAAGGATTTACAGGTTTTTATGCATTCTGCTGAACAAGTTGGAAAACCTACTTTGCAATGTAGTTTTGATTCACTTTACTAGCGGTATCTTGGAGGGCTGCTGTCATTGGGTGTGTACTTAGAAGGCATGCTTGGCTTAAGGAGCAATCTTTGCCAGATCTTGTTAAAACTAAATTGCTGGATGCTCCCTTAAATCAGGACCGCTTGTTTGACAACAAAGCAGTGGTAGTGCTGAAAGATGGAAGAAAAAGCTAAATCTATGATACTGTTAAGTTTTCCTACAGGTACAGCCTCCAAGATTTTATAAGGCATTGTCCTTCTAAGAATTGGTCCTTTCCTGCCTCTTCCAGGCCTTCAGTCGAAACCTAGAACCAGCAGAACACCCATGCTTCAGTCCCAAGGTATGCACCGAACTAAGCAGTGGGGGGGCTCCCACTTCCAAATCGGGGAGTAGTAAGACTCCCCCCTATGGTAAACTGTCTCAATGACTTAACTTTAAAACTTCCAAGCCCTTCTCAACTGACTGCTCCTCTAGGGAGAAAGATTGCTCTGCAAACGACAAACTGGGAACTAATTACCCAAGACATGCAGACTTCCTTCCACACGTTGCCAACCCCAAACGGTTGGCCAGATCTACCCCCAAATCAGTGATATCATATCCTGGACGTTTCTATCCTAAACACCTTTTTGGTGATGCCAGCTCTTCACCGGTTGCTTCGTATGCTAGGCAAGGATGCCTGGTTGGCAACACTGGATTTAAAGGAAGCCTACCTGCACGTCCCAATAAGGGAGTCTTGCAGAAGGTACCTATGCTTCAAAGCAGGCTACACGCACTATCTGTTCTCTGCACTGCCCTTTAACTTAACTACTGCACCAAGTGTATTTGCAAAGTGCCTAGCTCCAGTCATTGCATTTTGCAGGCAAAGAAATATTCAAATATATCCATACCTGGATGATTGTCTAATTCAGGCAGAAAGCCAGGACATGCATTTTGAATCATCTGGCGTTTGTACACAAGGTGCTAACTTGTCTGGGCTACACCATAAACGAAAAATCACAGCTTGTACCCTGTCAACAAATGATATTCCTGGGAGCAAGCTTAAACACAAGTTCCCAGATGGCTTTCCTTATGCCAGAGAAACTAATTCATTTGACAGCTTACTTCAAACTAATGGCCACAAAAACCCTGCTATCTGCAAGACAAATACTGCAAGCCTTGGGGTTCATGGCCTCCTGCATTCTCCTAATTCCATATGCAAGACTGCATATGAGGAAACTACAATGGTATCTAAAAAGCCTATGGTGTCAACATTCTAAGGATCTAGAAGCAATTTCTATTATACCTTGCCTACGGTTAGAATTGCTTTGGTGGGCAGCGGCCTGCCACCAAAACAAGGGACTACCATTCACTCTACCCCCTGCCGCTCAAACCCTAACAGACTCATCAGATTATGCATGTGGGGGGCTCACCTGACAGGGAAGTGCATTCAGGGCAAATGTCACCCAAGTCAAATGCACCTGCATATAAATCAAAAAGAAATGTTAGCTGTACAAAATGCTCTGACAGCCTTCAATGACCACATTCTTCCAGGACAATTAATGGTAAGGACGGACAGCACCACTGTTTTATGTGGTACATGGACAAGTGGGGGGGGGGGCATTCATACCCCCTCTGTAGACTAGCCATGGCTCTGTGGAACACAGCTTTAAGCTACCAAGTGCATTCACAGTCTCAATTCCTGCCAGGAAAGCTAAATACACTGGCTGACGAACTAAGCAGAAATCTCATGGACCCACACGAGTGGAAACTGGAACCAAAGACTTTCAACATGTTGATAAACAAATGGGGGAGCCCAGATATAGACCTGTTTGCCTTCCCCCAGAAATACCAGTTGGACAAATTCTGCACAAGGACTCCCCACAAACAAACTTGGAAAGTGGATGCCTTGTCCTTCACCTGGAAAAATCTATCACTTTATGCCTTTCCTCCTCCTCTCCAAAGTACTACTAAAGATCAAACAGGACAAACCAAGGAAATTACTGATTGCAGCAGACTGGCCATGCCAACACTGGGTACCCCCTCTTGTGCAGTATCACTGCTGGCACCATGGCACCTGCCTCAGACCTCTATCTTGCTGTCCCAGCAGGAGGGCCAGATTCTGGATCCTCTACTTCAAACACTTTAACCTGGCAGTCTGGCTAATTGCTTGACCTCTACGTCATCATACCTCAGTAAACAAGTGTGTCATTTTGGAGGCAAGGAAGCCTAGTACTAGAAAATCTTATGCTGAAAAACGGAAAATATTCTGTTCCTGGAACCACAGTCTAGGGATGGGCACAGCAGCGCTCAACTTGCTTCAGATTCTTCAATACTTAACTGAGATGCTTCACAAGGGCCTTTTCCTCCATCAAAATTCATGCCTCAGCCATTTCAGCTCACTACAACACAGAATCACCCCTCTTCTCTCCTCCACTGCTCAAGCAGTTTCTCAGAGGGCCCAAAAACTTAAGACCATCCAGTAGAGCCCCTACTCCAGCCTGGGACATTAACTTCGTATTGGAAAAACTCACTCTACCTCCTTTTGAGACTGCTGAAAGTGCAGAGTTAAAATTCCTTTCTTGGAAAACAGCCTTCCTTTTTAGCAATCACTTCAGCTAGAAGGGTATCCGAATTACAGGCCCTTATGGCAGTGGAGCCTTTCATCATCTTTCATGCAGACAAGGTGTCCCTTGGGACCAACCCCTCCATGCCCAAGGTGGTATCCAGTGTGGCTCTTAATCAGTCCGTTCATTTGCCAACCTTCTTTCCTAAGCCACAGAACAAAGGGGAACGGATACTGCACTCCTTAGATGTGCACAGACAACTTGGATTTTACTTGGACAGGACTAAACCTCAAAGGTAATCTGAGCAATTGCTGGTGGCATTTGCTGCAGGGGCAGAGAAGGCCATTTGCAAAGGAAACAATTTCTAAATGGATAGCCCATTGCATTAATTTCTGCTGTAAGCACCATGGAATCTACCTCTACAGCCCTTTTAAGAGGTGTCCCTACCAGGAGCATCTTGGAAGCTGCTACCTGGAGGTTCTGTACATTATTTCACCAAGCATTACCATTTGCCTTTTTTCTCAAAATCCAGAGCTGGTTTTGCGACTGCAGTCTTGCAGGGACTTGCAGCTGGTCCTAATGCTGTCTAAATTCCTCCTCCCATCCTTAGCTTTGGGAATCTACCCAAATGTGATGACTGCAACAGTGAAACACGAAGAACATAGTACAGGTGTGTACACTTACCATAAATGTAGATGTTGGTGTATTCACTGTTGCAGTTCTGGTTACCCTCCCTCCAGCCCCCTGACTTCTTTTGGCTATACCTCTATTCTCTTTTACTATGCTTAAAAGCTTTTTGGTATATTTGCTTTTTTGTTGGAGGTATATCCTTGCATATTTATATTTAATTGCTTCCTGTTAGGGGGGAGCCTGACATCTGGGGCAAGAAAAACTGATGCAATGGCGTCAGCTGCATTTTATACCCCTGACTACCTGATGTCATGGAAGATGAGACAGCAACTGGCGCAGGACCCAAGACTTTGATAATCCGGCCGACTGAGGGCTACTTGCAAGCAGATAACCCAAATGTGGTGATTGCAACAGTGAATACACTCTACCATCTACATTTATGGTAAGTGTACACAACTGTACTTTGGCTACTGCAGCAGTAATCATTTTACACAATCTGTCCCTCCACTCCCTTGTGTTTTTGCCTTGTGTTTTTGCCAGGGTGTTGACATTTTTCTTTGTTCTTGCACGGTCTTTTCATGGCTGGCTTATTACCTTTCTGTATTGATAAAAGCTCTGAAAGGCTTTGCACCCAAACTTGTCATTAGTTGGCTCAACTTGAGCTGACTGACATTTTAGTTGAGTGGAAGGTGCCATAAAGCATTGAAAGCTGGCTGCCTGTTCTATCCCCTGCAGGATATAACCCATATAGCTAAGGCTACTGTTGCAGTGATTAAAGTAACCTCTGCTACTTCAGTTTACTCACACAAATGTGTTTTTTCAACCTGGGCTGTGTGCATAACTTGCATCTGCTTTCAGACCCTGTTTATATAGGTTCATAGGTTCATACTAGGCTATCTGCCCTAGGGCATTTATAAGCCTAGCCAGAGTATGTTTGGCTTTCGCCACCCATTTTAAATTTTGCTATGCCCTTTTTTGAGGTTAGTATACTGAGCCTCTAACAGTGACACAGAAGTGATAACCCGACGTAAACCTACGATCTCCCATCCACTCAAGATTCCTCTTGAAGAGAGTCAATGAGGGACTCTGCCTAACCTGGACTGGGATTTTGCCTAACCTGGACTGGGATTTTATTCCAGAGTGAAGGGAGCCTCTGGGTTATGAATCTGTCCCTTCAGCATGTCCTATTTATTTCAGTGCTGAGGTTCAAGTCTCTCGAGCGTGTAGCTCGATGGGATTTGGATTTTTTGAGGTGCAGCATGTCCCTTAATTCCAGGTTGGACATGGCTTTATACGTCGGGTACAGGTCGCCTCCAAGCAGGCGGTATGCCACTGAGTAGAGCTAGAGTTTCTTTAACCAGGCAGCATATGGTATCTGTTTGAGCCCTTTGATCCTCTTGGTGAGGTACTTTTGGGGTCTTTCCAGTTGCTGCAGGTGTTTGGTAAGGTACATCCCAAAAGGGGCATTGTACTCTATTATGGGCCTGATGAGGGATGAGTAAAGAGGCACGATGACCTCCCCTAATCTAGATGTGAATCCCTTCATGATTAGGTGGGCTATATAAAATGTTTTCCTAACCACATTGGCCACGTGGTTGTCAAATGAGAGATTGCTATCAACTTGGGTCCCCAGGTCCCTAATTACTTCTGTACTTAATGGATTACCACCTATGTGGTAATTTGTGGGCACTTTGTTTTTGCCAAAGGGGATGACTATACACTTTTTGGCGTTTAGCTTGAGGCCATGACTCTGGCACCAGTTGTCTGTTTCTATGAGGCCCTTTTGGAGGATGCTTTTGTCGGCTGGAGAGTTGATTATGGCGCCCAGTTTGCAGTCATCTGTGAACTTGGTCAGCCACAGTCCTGTGTTGGCCTGTACCTCCAAGAAATATATACCGAACAAGAGAGGTCCCAGGACTGAGCCTTGTGGGACGCCACTTGTAACTGGTTTGGAGTCCGACATGGCTCCAGCAATTCTAACCATGTGGGTTCTGTCCTTGAGCCAGTTTGCAACCCATCTAGTGACATAGGGGTTTATATTTAAGCTGGTGAGCTTATCTATAATGCCCGAGTGGGGTATTGAATCGAAGGCTTTTGCGAGGTCCGGGTAGGCTCTGTGGACCCACCTTCCCTTCGTCAATGGCCTTGGTGACTTTCAAAGAAGTCGACCAGGTTTAAGAGGCAGGATCTGCCCTTAAAGCCTAACTGGGTAGGATCCAGTGTCTGTAGGTCCCCAATATCTTTATTTGAGGTCCATGATGATCCTTTCCATAGCTTTGCAGACCAAGCTAGTCAGGCTTATGGGGCGATAGTTTCCAGGGTCCGTTGAGGTACCACCTTTGTGGAGAGGGACCACTGTTGCTGTACGCCACTCTTTGGGTACATATCCTGTAGTAAGGCTGAGATTGAACAGTAGTTTTATGTTTGGGTTTAGCTCTTCTTGGAGTTCATGTAGGACGCAGCCCGGGACACTGTCTGGTCCCATTGATGCTGTGTTTTTTGCTTTGGAGAGGGTGGCTCTTACCTGAGTATCTGAGATGTCAGGGGGGCAGCACTCTGCTGGGATAGATATTTGCCCTTTTGGTGGGGAGGGAGTTTGCGCTGAACCTGTCAGCTAGGATGTTGGCAGTCTGTGGGTTTGGTGTATTTTTTGCCATTTTGGACTAATTCTGAGCATATCTGGGAATTCCCACCCAGGTTCCTAACATAACTAAAGAAAGCCTTGTGATTTATCCTTAGTGTCCTGTGCAATTTTTCTCTCTAAGCTGGCCTTGGACGATTTTGAGTGCCCTTAGTTTTTTGCTAATACTGATCAAAGATGCCTTCCCTTTTTGGGATTTTGCTCTATCATGTAGTAGCTTCCTCCTCCTATTGTATAGTTTGTTTATGGCTGGGGTCCACCAGACAGGACATCTGCCTTTGGAGGATTGGGTCTTGGTTTTATTTGGGATTGCATGATCCATGCATTCCTGCAGGTGTTCATAGAATGCATTTATAAAGGATTTTGCGGTCTGGGCCATATTTTCCACAGGCCCGGGGGCTTTGAAGGATTCCACCTCTGTTTTGAGGAGTGTGAAATTTGCTTTAGAGAAGCTTTTCACTGTGGTTTTCTGGGCAGGGGGTGGGGTCTGGATGTGAATATCCAGTGAGATCAGTTTATGGTCTGATCTTACCAGTGAGGGATACACTTCTGGTCTGGAGCATAGAGTCCCCATGTTGGTGGTGATCAGGTCCAGTATGTTTTCCCCTCTTGTGGGAGTGTAACAAGTTGTTCCATAGCATTTGAGTTTATGAATTCTAGGAACCTTTGGGATAGGGTGTTGGAGCTAGAGTAATGCTCCCAGTCTGTTTGGGTAGTTGAAGTCGCCCAATATAATGGTGTTTGGAGAGACCTTCATATTTTCCAGTGTTCTCAGGAAGGCCGAGTGTGGTTCCTGTGTTTGGGAGGGTGGTCTGTAGCAGGCTATAAACTGGAAGGCAGTTTTACCCACAGTTACTTGCACATGGATAGTCTCTGATGCTTCGTGCTTTGCCACCAACCTGGAGGTGTGGGTATCTTTGAATATCGATACTCTCCCTCCTTTTGTGGTTTGGTCCACGTTTTGGGGCCGAAAAGCATGGTATGAGGTATAACCTGGTAGTGCTGGGGTGCTCTCCGGAGCCCTGAACCAGGTTTCTGTTACTACACCGATATCTATGCTCTCCATGCTAAGGAGAGTTTTGAGTGCTTGCATCTTGAGGTTTAGACTTCTGGCGTTGAGTAGCATTACTCTGTTTCTTATCCCTTGTGATACCTATGGAGGTGGGTTTGTCTTTTGAGCCTTGCCTAAAAAAGGCACTAGGGGGGGTAGCAAGAGCCTTTGCCAATATCCGAAAGCCCAGGGGTGACGGGTGCAAGCAGTCCCTAGCAAAGCATCATGGCTTGTCGAGCATATCATCCCAGGCTGACTGGCATTGGATCCCCTTTGAATGACACCAGTATCTAAGCCAATTGTTGAAATTGATCATCTTGTCTTCATATTGTGGCATCATTCTTGGTGAGGGTAAAAAGGGTTCTACTCAAGGTCCGGGTCATACCAGCCTGGGCTACATGCTCAGAGCTCCTCTGTCTCTTCATGTAGTCCAGGGAGGTACATCTCAGGTCATTCACACCAGCATGGACAATGGAGTCATATTTGTACTTGCCTTGGAGTGACCTGAGTGCTTGTGTTATGTGGTGGATCCTAGCGCCCAACAGGCTGCTCACCATGACCACCACCTTGTTCAGCCTGGTGAGCGGGACGTCAGTGTGCCTGACGATAGTCGCCTATTACAAGTGTATCAGGTGTGTTTAGCCTTAAGGGCTGTGACTGTTCGGCACACTGGCTTTGTGAGTTGTGTTGTACGTGTTTTGTTTTGGGGTAGCGGTTGCTTGGGTGTCTGCTTTGGATGTCTCTGCTGCTTAGACAGAGCTTTATTTAGAGCCTCCGAGTATGTTTTTGTGTGATTATGTGTTTGATTTGCTGTCGTGGTAGGTCTATGAGACTGGAATTGTAGTGAATGTGGTTTCCTTCTCCTGACTGGTTATGCCAGTACTGAGTTGAGAGAGCTTAGCCTCCAGTTTGGCTATATGGTTGCATCTCTCATGTGTTGGAATTTGTTGGGAGGAGGAGAGGATTGTCTGTATACATGAGGCAGTTGTAACATTGCCTCAAGATTCCCATGTTCACCAGCTGGACCGGAGAGGAGATTGACAACTGACCTTTGGACATGCTAGAATAATATTGGGAATTCCTTTATAATTGAAAACAAGGGCCAATGGGGAGTGAGGGTGCAGTGCTTTTAATTTTTAGTGCTGACTTATATAATTGCTTTAGTGAGCAAGTGCCAGGTAACTTAAATGCAAAAACGACACCGTAACTTTCTTTCAAGTGAAACAAGGAAATGTACAGTAAGCAATGCAGATATCACTAGGGATCCACAGAAGCGCTGAGAAGCCGCGTTTTAGGTGGAATTAGCATTCCAGGGAAATAACAAACAACAAGCATACAAACAAAGCTAGATTCAGCAGGCCTGGATCTAGTCTATGCTACAGCAAACAAGGTGTACCAATTTCAGTAAGAAACAGTTCAAATATGCAGGCACTATAAACCTTTAACCAGAAATTCCCGGCTCAGAAGGGCAGAGTTCAGCTTCTCCTCCCACAAGAGTGCAGACCACGAACCTTCTTAATGTAAAATAACTGGCCTGAAGCCCAAGTTTATATGGTCAAATGTTTCTAAAACTTTACTACGATTTAATTTCTAGTCTACATTTTGGTGCCTTGTTTATCTTAATGCCGGGCAATAATTTTATTATGCGTCTGCAGAGCCTTCCTTTTAAGATGCTTTACTACTGAGCCATCCTGCTAGGAAGCATGTTCTGTGGTATTTTTTGCTTCATTAAGGCAAAACTACCTTTCTGCATTTGAACTAGCTGCTTGTGAAATTTTTATCAAGGAAGGCCCTGTTCTTGGTGAATGAAGTCTGTCTGCAGACTTACAGGCCTTGTCTCGATCTGCACAAAGTTGTTTGTTTAACTTATCCCAACTGATAGAATTAGGTGGACTGCTTTGTAATAGCTGCAGAATGTCTCCTATTTCCATTTATGCACTTGAAACCAGAAAGTAAAAAGGTCTCTCACAAACCCAATTGGTGAAAACTACAAGAAAAATCTAGCCAAGCTAGGGTTTTCACTGTGTGAAACCTTTAAGCCGCCTACAATAGAGGCCCATTGGATACTTGCAAGTGACCCCCTTAAGGACTTCCAAGTGTTCTGGCTGTATGGCTTTTGAATGTCCTTTTATAAAGGAAAAGTAAAAACTTAAGTCTGTGGATGCGTTCAGGCCAATAAAGCCAAATTGGCTAGAATGTGTCCAGAAAGACTTAGAAGTAAAAAAAAATCAAGGACATCAAAGTGTTTCTGCTATGAATTTTGAATGCCCTTAAGGGAGCATTTGCCTATATATCATGAGCATTTATGTAGTTGACTTGAAATCCACTTCAGCTAAAACCATCTGTTGAATGTAGCATAAACAGAAATCGCTGACTAGTACAAACCCTTTAGTAATTTGGCACTTTTGTCTCAAATCTGACAGCACTTCAGAATAAAACCAAGGCAATTTATATACCTATTAAATACAGAAAGTGCTTAAATCGGCAGATGGGCTGATTTTTGTCAACTTTGTTGTGTGTATTGGGGACTGCTTTGAAATGTTTTACTGTGTGTGCTGTCCCTTGTCTTTGTAAAGATCTAGGGAACGCATTCTTTTTATAGTGTTTTGCACTACCCAATCAAAGGGGGTCCTATTTAAATGGGCTGCTCAAGTTGACGTGGGCAGAATGAACATTCACATCACAAAGTTGCAGAGACTTGGTTTATTTTATAAATTTACATGCTTAAACTAATTTTTAGTGTAATTTTCATTAGGTGTAACAGTAGCTGACTAATAGCCCAACACTCGTGTTTTTTTTCTCTCAAGGAAAAATGTATGGAAATGGAATCTTTAAACTAATTGCATTCCTTAACCTATTTAGATCCTCTAGTACATACAAGTTTTTAAAGTACATTTTTGAAACTGGATAGAAGACCATTGTCCCAATTCTGTTACTGTCTGAGCTTTTAAAGATTGACAGTAATGAAGGAGTTAAGCTTTAGTATGCCCTTGTCACTTTGGACATGCTTTTATACAGAAGAAGGAAAAATGATTGGAACTGGGAGAGTATTATGATGATAATGTGGACTTAAAGTAGAAGGAAAAGGCATTCCTGGAGAGAAGGTGGAGAAAGAAAAGTCACGTGCCATTAAAAATTAAGTGACAAAATGGAGTTCTTTACATTTGCACTCTGGATTAACCTGACTATATACATACACTAGTAATTATATGAGCATTTGTGGTGAGACACATGTATGTCTGAAAAGGTAATGGAAAGTATTGCAACCAATGGTTTTTAATGAGCTAGAGGAACATTTTAGCTTAAGACAAATTACCTTCATTTGCAAATTATGCTTGTCCTGTATGTTCATTAGTCATTGTCACTAAGAAGAGCGGTGTTTAATTCAGAGAAGACAGAACAAGCTACTTCAGAATAGGGATTCACTGTACTTGATCCAGAAGTATAGTAGTTTTCTGCCAAAACCCTGTTTGGTGACTGAAATTCCTTTTAGTTACATTGTTAAGAAATTGGCTTGACAGGAAAAAGTAGCATTTTCAGGAGAAAAGACAATCTTTTAATGAAAACCATGAAGTCTAGATACGGGGTTGACTCTCTTGACAAGTTGTGATGGAGCAGTCAAAGCTGGATAAGGCATTTTACGCTATTTCTGTTTTACCAGGCTTAAATTAGCACATACCCAGTTAAAGTACCAAAGTATGGTGTGTATGTAGTATGTAGGGATTAATGATTTGAAGTCAATGTTTTTTGAAGGTATACACTTTATGTTGGATATAGTTGAGTGTTTGGAATAAGTCCAGAATATTTTGAGTGAAATAATTCCATCTCCTTCTTGGAATGAATTATATGTATAGTAAGGCAAAAATGTATGTGTAGTTGAGGGAACTTTCCCAACGTACAGTTAAGATACTGGGAGGAAAGTTTTTGTGGCTGCAGGATATTTTCACAGGAAAATATGCGTATAAATATGATGCAAGTTTTATGGTGAGTAAAATTATTTCATAGATTGGATGTTTTTTAGAAAAAAAAAAGGCACCAAGCTAGGGGCTTGTAGAAAGTTAATGGAACCTATAAAATTTTTCTGTGTTTGGGAAACAAATTTAACTGCCAAAAACCGGTATAGAAAACGTGTTTATGGAAACTTGGATTTCTTCTAGTTTCTATTTGAAAGATTTTAAGAGTGAATGTTTGTCAGAATACTAGAGGGGGTGGAATAGCTCTGGGTGCAAAATTGTTGACTTGGTTTCATAGATACACAAACTTCATTGTTCAAATCCTTAATGGGTCCTTGAGCATTATCGTTCTTGCATATCTTTCAACATATATGGACAGTAGTATTCACTAGCATTACTTGAAGAATCCAGGAGATTTTATCAGCAAAAAAGGTGAAATTGTTCCTTCTGGGGATTTTAATTCAAAAACTTGAATGGAACTCACTGAATGGCAGCTCATATTTTGACAGGGAATTTGTAAACGGCATAAGTTGTCATGGGAAGATTCAACCAGTTTAATATCAGGGCCAATAATGTATTGGATCTTGGTCACTAATGTCCCTGAAAGTGTTTACTCTGATCGTGCCCCCCCTCCCCCCAGTGAACAGCTGATCATAGTTGTATAAAATTTTGATCTGATGCTGTCCTTTTAATTCTTCCTCACCTCTGGGTCTCTGTTAGATCTGATCTGGCTCAGCTGCGTTTTCTTGACTTTTGAGCCCAAATTTTGAGCTCCTCCCCTTTCCATAATGCACTACTCTGTCCCTATCTCCTCTGATTTTGTTGGCCTCCAGCATGGTCAGGCGGAGGATTTCAAGCTCTGGTTATCAGAAGATTTGTGTTCAAAAAAATTGCCTATTTTCAGTTTTGAAACTTCCTCGTTTAACACTCTACTCCCTCAGTATGTCCTAGCAGCTGGAATCCTCATTTCCTGTCTCTTTGTATCCTTAATATTAGCTAGCATTTTTGGCAATCTGTGTGGTGCTTCATCTGTTACTTTTTAAGGGTTAGGATTTTTGCTTCTACTGTCCTCCCTTTTCACGTAATAATGAATGCCTCCAGTGGTTGACTAAACCCTTGTTTTTTAGATTTATGGTACTATAAGGGGCATTTTTTCTTCTGGAAGCTGCGAGATGTGTGGCCATTTCTTTTTCCTTTCCACTTCTCACATTCCAGTTTTTGGCCTCATAATTTGGTTGGGTTCCTGAAGTTTAGTATTTTAGTTAATGCGTTAACTTTACAGAGTTCACTGTGTCTTGGAGGGCTAACATGTTTAATGTGCCACTAGGTACAGTTTTTTAAATCTCCAAAGTCTTTTGTGCATCTAATACTGTGACAGAAACTTTCCGTGGTACTGTGACTTGAGAATGGGGAAAGTTCATAATCTCAATAGCGTTTTAGGTCTTTGATTCTTTGTTAGCCGGCAGGGCTTTTGCGGCACATGCAATGTGTTCAGCTATGATTCTTACTGCATTTTGTATGGAAGTATATATCTGACAGCTTGGATTGGGGCACCCCCCCCGTTTAAAAAAAAAAAAGTGCATGTTGAATCCAGTTCCTTGGATCTGTATGTCTTGGGGTCTCCCTCAGATCCCAAGTACGTTGCAGATCTGACAGGCTCAGTCCCGTGCTGTTTCCAATGGTCGTCAAATCATCCTAGGCCTTGGGTCCGATTTGACTGCAACTTTTACTGCAGGGTAGAGAATATAAAAGGTTTGTTTTCACTTGGCTGCGTTGTCTTGTAACCTCTTTGCTCATAAAAAAAAAAAAATCTGTGAATTCTGGGCAAGTCTATTTTTTTGTAGTTAGGTTAAAAGAGCAAGATGACAGATCCTGCCTTCTCCCTTCTGATCCGATCCGTCTTGCTCTGATGGTTGTCCTCTGATCCTAGGCCTGAGATCTAACTGTGTTGGGCGGCTCTGAGAAAGTGGACCCTTGTACCTTCGGATCTGGAATTCTTGAACAGGATTAGCCTGTTTGCATCTCAGGCATTCCTTAGATCCTGCGTCCCACGGTTTTCTTTTTGGCTTCCAGTCCAGTTGGAGTATGCATTTTAGCGCAAATGCGTGTTGGGACAAATCCTGTTTTTCCAACTGTTTAAAGATTGTGGCAGTAAAATTTGGGTCTCATGTTTTTTGGGGCTGTTGTCCCCCCCACCCCAACCTGTGGGACATTGTCCAGATTTTTTCATCTCAAGCTGGGGAACCCAGTAGGTTGGGGTCTTTGTTTCTGATGCACAAGGTTCATTCTTGTCTTCAAACTCATGGTATGGTGGCTCAATTACAGGACCTCTGCCTTAGACTCTGCAGGCAGGGTTGGGCATTAACTTCCCGATACTGCCTCAGTACGCTCATATGTATCACTCTCTAAATTTGCATGGAGGTCTGACTGTCCCTGTGTCTCCTGGCTGCATGAGGTTGCTCTCTAGGACTGCAACTCCTTCTGGCAGAGGTTGCAGGTTGCCTCTGAGACTAGCTTCTGGTCTTGGGTTGTTAATCCCTTACATTGGAGTAAAATCTGGGTCACTGGTATTGGATTAGTTGGTTCTCCGTCTTCCTGGATCAGTCATAACATTGCTTCGGTTAGTTTCCAGTCTTTCTGGGTGCCCCCATAGGAGCCTCCACTGCAGAGTCTGTTTTTTACCCAGAGAGCTAGGATTCTGAATGAAACCTACCTTCCTTCCCTGAGTTTTTGCTTGAGAGAGATCTTTCTCATCTTAGTCAGTCACCCACTCTTTATTTTTAGTGGCTATGACTGACTCCCTACTGGAGTGACATTCTCTCCAGAATTTATTTTCCCAAAGGTGTTTCCCCCTCCCCCTTTGGATACAATGTGTAGGACAGCACTTTCCAACTCCTCCACATGGTCTCTTACGGAGGAAAGGAAGATTATCCAAAGTTTTTCTGTTTCTTTTTTGGAGCATGGTAATCCTCTTTTTTGGCTGTCTGTAAAAGTTACACTAGTTGCAACTAGTAGGTAGGAAAAGACCCAGTCTGCCAGGGGAGCCAAATATTTCTGTTCCTTCATCTGTTTTCCACAAACCATTGAGGAGAAAAAGCATGTTTCTAGAAATCCCAGGAGCCTCTTCGAGATTAACACAAGGACACTTCAGAGTTGGAAGAGGAAGTTTCTATAGTAGACGCAACCCTAGAGGCAGAGGGCCTTCAGAGAATCATTGTGGTAGACTGAGTGCTCCTGACACATTGCCTAATTTTCTATGTCTGGAGGCAGTCAGAGGTTGTGTTTCTCTGCACCTGGATGTTCGGACCAATATGACAGATAAAGCCTAGGTACCAAACATAATTTCCAGAAGATCCAGAACTTCTTACCTTTTTACTGTCCGAGAACATCATGCTTGTATCCAGAAACTGGTTAATGATCTTATTCAGTATACAAGTCAAAGCCCCATAATGGTTACAGTTCAGTTCATCCTTCCTTTTCTGCATAATGTCAATTAGATGTGCTCTATAGATCATCGCTATACATACTATCACTTCAAAATTGGATGCTCCAGAGGACAGCCAAGCTTTTCGGCTAGGAGCTAGTTATCAATTCAGAGCTCTGCCCTTTGGAATCACTACATCCCCAGGGTGTCTACCAGTGCATGACATTAATGGCAATTCAACTGAGAGTTGAAGGTTTCTGGGTGTTTTTTTCCTTATCTAGATGACTGGCTCCACACTGTCCAACCATGCATCCACTTCTACATGCCAGAAATTACTTGTTTCAGAGCTTCATCTCCCTGGCCAAATTGGAACACGCTCCTGTACAAAATTTGGAATTTATAGGAAGTTAACTGGATACTGCAGATCAGTGGTGTTATTACCCCTTCATTGTATCTTATCTTTAAGAAATTAGGTGTGGGACTTGCTGTCTATCCCGTCGTCCCAGCAAACCTAGTTTTCAGTCTTTTGGTTTAATATCCGCAGCTGCTATGCTTCCAGTAGCAAGGTTCTTCATTCATTCGAATATTCCAGTGGATCTTGGCAAGAACAGTGGTCAATTCTTGGCAACTAATGTCCATTGTCATAAGACTTCATCTGAATGGAACTACCAGCAAAAACTGGAGTAACTGTCTCTAAGCAGGCCTTTCTCCTTCCTCCCCCTATAGCCAGTACTACTGTGATCATATACGAATAGTTAACTTTTCATTTTCCAACCAGACGTCTACTACTGGCCAGGGCTTGCTTATTTCTGTGCATCCCTAAATCCTGGGTCATTACGGTAATTGACCAGAATAAAACAAAAATCCTTCACAGAACCAAGTTTCTTTAAGGAATTCTTTTCTTGTGTTCTGGGTCTCCACATTGACAGCCCATGTGTAGAATTTGTACTTTTTTCTTTAAAAAAAAAAAAAAAAAGTTAGCTGCTGAGTCTGTCCATTTCTCTCTATTCTAGCTAATTTTTTCTTGTGCTATACCTTCTGTAGACTTTGGTGCAATGGCCTACTCTTTACCAACCTCTATCTTTCCCTCAGTTGTGTCTTTCGGCTTTTCCCGGTTAGGGGTCGCCACAGCGGAACTCCGGTCCGCTAATGATTGGTAGTTGATTTTTACGTGCAGAGTTGCCAGCCCTGACTCAGAACCTTCAACGAAGGTACGCCTATTCACGCATGTCTCCACACTACGCTCTAGCTGAGAATCGAACTAGATAGCGACTTACTGTGAGGCGACAACGCTACCGCAGCACCACCACCACGTTTTTTTTTTGCCAGGGTGGCATTTTGTTTGTGTTCCCAACTATAAGACACATGATAGAACAAACCATTTCTCCCTACTCTGTCAGTTACAGTGATTCTAAGTGCTCCCAAGCTGTGGTAGGAATGCATATTAAGGGGAGGATGGGCAAAACCTCATGGTCACCCCTTGCAATATTGAGGGTTTCTGAATCCCCAGACATGACGGCGGTTATACTATGCAGTAATTCAAGATACTCTCCAGTGAGAGTGCAAGTGTACTGAGGAATGGTCCCACCTCCTAGCATTACCCACTAGAGCTTCCTGTGTGAGCTTTTCCAAATTCTACATCTGCCATCTCTCTCGTCTACCCCTTTTGAGAAAAAGGTGAATTATCTATTGGGAATTCATTTTCAGATTAGAATTTAAACATTTCTTTTTCTAACTGACAGGTCATGTAGAACTTTCCTGTAAGAAATCTTGCTACTTGCACCTTCTGTGAGACATTTCTGTTCCTAGTTGGAGCTTATAGTTATCCTTCAGTAGCTAGCATAAAACCCCCCAAACATTGACTGTCAATTGGAATATAAAATCTTTCCCTGGAAAATATTCCTCTTGGTAGCAAATTCCTTTGGAAAATAACAGACCTTTAGACCTCGTCTGCCAGCCGTCCTCAATTTCTTTTAGAAATATGGGTATATTTCCACACCTATCACTCCCAGTTTAACCTAGATAACCAGAGAGTCCAATATTATCTACACTGTTGCACAAGACCAAGAGTGCAGAATGTCTGACAAAACTACGTATCTACTCTTCCTCCTAACCACTTGGGTTAAAAATTTCCTTTAGGTTACACTGACCAAGAGATTACCAAGTTTCTTGCTGAAATTTTTAAATATGGCCTGTAATTCCCTCATTTTACATTAACTCAGACATATTTAAGATTATTGTATCTAACCGTCTTGGCATCAGCTCACAAAAGGAAGCTTGGGGTATCTGTGTTCATCACGGATGGGTCTTGGATCCGAGCCAGCAACTGATGGACCGATCCAGAGCTCAAGCTCTTCCACTTCCCACAATTCGCTGCTGACCTGCAGCTTTCAGGTCTTGTTTTCCATGGAAACCCTTCAGACGCTCTATCTCAGTTATCAGAAGTGATTTATTTTTGGGTTCTTTCCATTTTTTGGTTAGTTTTAGTCCTTTTTGAAGTAGTTCTTACACATACATGGATAGGATGATGAGTTTCTTCAATGTCCAAATAGTTGTTTGTTGCCATCCCCAGCTCCGATGCCTAGGTGACTTTCTCCATACACAGGACTTCACTGTCCTTTTCAGACCCACCCGGGTTTGTAATGTCAGGATCAAAGGATTTCTTGAGAGGCCGACTGTGTCTGGTATCCCTACCTTCTTGATACTGTCGGGGACCCTGGCGGGCTCTGTTCCGCTGCCCTTGGAACATGCAATGCCTTGGCCCTGTGAGGTCGGCACTGGATCCTTGGGGTGGGGTCAGGCCCAGAATTATCAGACCATTCTCTTCCCTTAGGGGCTTTGGCACTGGACAGCTCGAGGATGATATTGTCAGGGGGCTGCTGCATTGGGGTCCCTTTTTCCTCCCCGGGTGGCTGTGGGAGAGTAGAGGGGAGTCTCGTCTAGTCTGTTGGCCTTCCTGGCAGTAGAGGACCTTCCCCAGCCTGGCATTTAGTTGTCCTCCAGCTTCTCCCCAGCCTTTCTCTGGTTTGGGTGCTGAGGCTTCATCCTTCCAGGGTTAGCTCTCCAGTGAGTGCCTACAGGTGGGCACTACCCCATTTGGGGTCCCTGTCTGAGTCCTCCCCTGAGCCCCCCCCCCCCCCACAGAGGAACCCCCTTGGAAAATAATGTGTAAGAGGAGAAATTTGGACTCTCCCAGAGTTTTCCTTATGGAAGACGTGGATTTCAAGGAGGGAGATGGGTCCCCCAAACTACTGTCTGAAGAGGTATCTGAGGACGTCCTGAGATAGTTGGTCTTCTCAAACCTGGTCTATGGAGAAATGAGCTGGACACAGTGGAACCAGTACCCAAGAAAGCAGACAGGTTCCTCAGTCTTCCCAAGGAGAAGGCCTTTTTGAGTAGGGGAGTCCTTGTCAGTGCCATCGTGGTGGCTGTTGTGACTAAGGAGGAGCTGGCGGAACAGAGCTCCTCTGTACATCCTCCAAATGGGGAGTCTCTGGTGATGGACTGCTTTGGAAATCCCGTGTTTGCCTTGGCTACATTCGAACTTAGAGCAACCAACTATATGGCACACTTTACCTGGCTTCAGAGGGATTTGGTATTGGAACTCGCCACTTCCCTTACGGAGTTGTTGCCCCCGGAGAATCTTAAATTTCTCATCTAAGCTGGTTACTTGGATATCCAATGCTTTGATGAGGCTGATCTTTAATGTGGCAGAGGCCACCTCAAGTGCTGGGCGCACATTGCCATTTCGATGGCATGCCTAGCTTCACCTTTTGTGCGTTTTTGGAACCGTTTAAGGCATACTTATGGACATGCTCCACCTCAGAAAATCCAAATCCATCAGAGCCACGAGAACAAGTGACTTAAACCTCAACACAGAAATAAATAGGACGTGCTGGAGGGACAGATTCATAACCCAGAGGCTCCCTACACTTTGGAACAGAATCCCAGTCCATGTTAGGCAGAGCCCCTGACTGACTATTCAAGAGAAATCTCGACGAGTGGATGGGAGATCGTAGGTTTACCCCGGGGGTCATCTCTGTCACTACTAGACAGGCATAGTAAACTAACGCCTAAAAGGGCGTAGTATTCTCATCCTAAGGGGTGGTGTAAGCCACATACACTCTGGCTAGGCTTATAAATGCCTTAGGGCAGATAGCCTAGTACGAACCTATGAACTTAACTAACGCCCCTTTTGACTGTTCCACTTAATTTGGTCTGCCTCAAGGAGACTGTCTGCCACCCAGGATGCTCACCAGGAATCCTTTTCTACTGGCTGGGGCAGGGGATTCAACAGCAGCCGCCACCCAAAGGGCAGAGGGGATTTGCAGAATCGGGGCACTCTAATCTTTCTCAAACTTTCAGTACTCCTGAAGCACTGCCAGACTGCTGTACCTGGAGGCAGTTGGGTGGATGATTCTCTCTTCACCCACTAGCCTGGACAAGTTTTGCATTCAATCAGTGGGTGTTTGTTAAAATCATTTCCAGGGGTTATTTCATTCCCTTTTCTCAGCCCCCTCCGGTTCTAAAATCCTTCCTGGTCATTCCACCCCCACCAAACGGAGTTAATCTATCAAGTTCCAACACCACCTTCAAAAAAAAAAAAAAAGCCATCTAAGAGGTCCCAGCAGGACAACAAGGGTTCGGAACTTACTCTTGCTTCTCTTTGGTGCCAAAAATGACCGGAGACATGCCCAGTATTGGATCTCGGCAAACTGAACCTGTCAAGAAGTCCAAGTTCCAGATGGTCACTGTCACTCCATTCAATCTCTGTTGCAAAATGACGATTGGATGTGCTCAGTGAATTTCAAGGATGCTTACTATCGCATCAAGATACACAGGCACTCCAGGAAACATTTTGTGCTTTCAATTAGGAGCCAGTCACTGCCAATTCTGAGCCCTTGCCCTTTGGGCTCACCACAGCCCCCTGGGTGTTCAAATGCATGGTAGTGGTGGCAGCTCATCTTGGGCTGCAAGGATTCTAGGTCTTTTTGTACCTGGGTGATTGGCTGTTTGTGGTACCCACAAAGCATCTACTTCTAATGGCCACCAGTTTACACCTTCAACCTCTTTCAGCTTCTAGGCATTAGTCAGTTTGCCCAAATCCAATCTTTCCCCATGCCAAAACTTGGGAGTTCATCGGAGTACAAAGACAGTGTCAGAGACTGCCGCACTGTCCTTTTCAGGTCCAGCACATTCGAGAGCAGGTGTCTCACTTGTTGGGTCTAGAAGACCCGTCTGTTCATCTGATTCTTCCAAGCATTGGGCTTGATGGTGGCTGCCATCTAGTTAGTGCCACTCGCCAGGTATCGCATGCTGGTGGTTCAGTGGGCCCTGGGATTCCAGTGGTCTGCTCATGTTCACCCCATGTCCAGGACTGCCAGGATTACTCAGGTGTGCAGAAATCCTCTCGCTTGATGGCTTCAGCCACAGGATGTAATTCCAAGCAGGCCTTTTTGTCCCCCCAGGCCACAGTGACCATAGACTCCTCCCTTTTGGGGTAGGGGACATTTCCAGGGCAGGATGGGGTGGAGAACATTTCCAAGGCAGGACAGTTCAGGGCATGTGGTCCCTCAGAAGTTGCACATCAATATCCTGGAGATGAGAGCAGTCCTAACATTGCAAGCTTCTCAGGAGTGCCTCCCGGGGACTATAGCAGTTGATATGGACAACATGGCAGTGGTCTGATTTAACAAGCAAGGGAATACTGTCTTATCCCCTGCGTAGAGGTGTCATGAGTGTGTGGGAATGGGTGTTGTCTTCTAGGCGCTTTCTTCTTGCAGCTCTCATTTCCAGCAGTTCCAAAGTGCTGGGTGACAACTCGGCAGGTCGATCGTGAGTCCCCACGAGTGGTGCCAGAATCAGTCAGTGCAATGTCATATTTTCAACCATTGGGGTCAACCCATGCTGTGATCTCTTTGCCGCCTCATGCAACCACAAATGCATAAACTACTATGCCCTGATCCCCCTGATGGGGGAGTCTCCAAGGGACACTCTGATTCATGATTGGCTGTCCAGGAGTCCTCCTATGCTTACTCTCCTACTCCCCTTATTCCAAAGGTCTTACAGAAAGCTCACTGCCTGAAGACCCCTGAACATCCGATAGTTATGTACGTACCAATCTGTGTTATCCAGTGTCATTGTTCATCACATTCCCATCCTCCATCCCCTTTCCTTTTGGGGATCTGGTAGAGCTGGAATGATTATTTTCTTTGGGTATATTTTAGTCTCCTGGGCAGACGGTGCTGCTGCCTTTTTCGTTGTTCGGCAAACTTTATCTGAGGGTTGCAGATCAGCAGGGGATTATGGGAAGGGGAGGAGCTTGAGCTGTGGATCTCTCCATTTGTTGGCTCAGATCAGAGGTCTGATCCAAGACCCATCTGTAATTCCAAGTTATAGTAAGTACATAATTCTGTTTATAGTCAGTCACTCTCCTTCCAGTTTGAGACAGTTTTTTAGGGTTACACATTGCTCCCGCATATGCTTTTGAGGGTCTCCTAAGAGTTATATTGCTGGGGATTCTGACCCACAGGTGGGGTAGAATGAAAAGGACATCATCAGGTGAAGTTGTGTACGTAGAATATCGTTCCATCTGTGTTGTCCAGTTTCATTCTTCTCAACCTTTCCTCTTGAGCCATCCCCCCCCAGTCTGTTTCTTAGGATATTTGGAGGCGGATAATCATTTTTCAGGTTTGAGCCTTTATAATTTCTTGCTGTCTAAAACCAATGGGCAGTAGGCAGCAAAGTCTACCTGAAGAGATGGGGACAAAGTAGTGCATTATGGGAAAAGGGAGGAGCCTAAGATTTGGGATCCAAAATCCAGAAAATGCAGCAGAGCTGGCTATGGGGAGCTGATCAGAGACCCACAGGTGAGGAAGAATGAAAATGGACAACACAATTGAAAATGGACATGCTCCACCTAAACCATGCTCCCCATCTCTCCTTCTCCGACCTGCTTTCGGGGCTCAGAGCTGTCTGATCCGACTAGCTTCGGAGCTGGGGTAGGGTCGGCGCAGACGGTGCTGACTGTACCCTAGAGTCTGTCTGATCCATTTTTGGATCCGAGCTCTCGGGGCCGTGAGCTGTATGTCGGATCTGAGAGGGCCAGTAGACCTTCGGCTCTGTCAAGGTCGGGGCACACTACCCTTTCGGATCCGGTTGGGTCACCGGCGCCGATCCGCACGTTGGATCAGAGGGGAATGCTTTCAGATCCAAGGGAAAGCAGTGCCCCCTCTGCATTCAACGTCGTGGAGAGGGTCCTGTCTGGGGATTCGAGGCCCCAGGCTCTTGCTTTGGATCCACCCGCCATTCCCACTCATACGGGCCTGTCCTCCATCATCCGGCCCCAGGGACAGCCTACGTCCCAGATTGTTCCCATAGGGGAACAGGACATCGTTGGTGAGGCCTCTTCGGGCAGCCCCCCCCCCCCCCGAGGAGGTCCCTCACAAACGGAAGGGCAAGAGGAGGCACTTGGACTCACTAGAGTCCCTCACAGAGGACACTGACTTGGAGGAAGAGGAAGGTTCCCCAAGGTCACCCCTGAAGACGTCTCCTTCGGAGACATCATGGAAATGATACGCATTAGAGGGGGGGTGGTCTGCCCAAAAACTTTCCATGGATGTGTTTCTGGAGGTGTTTGACACAGGCCCATCTACCTCTTGGGTGTCCCCTCCCGCCGATCCCCTGGTAGACATTACTACCAGCACATGGAAGGAACCGGACACAGTTGAACCAATTCCTAAGAGACCGGACAGGATCCTCTGTCCTCCCACAGACAGGACAGTTTGGAGCAAGGGTGCCCCAGTGGATGCCATGATGGTGGCAGCTGCCACTAAAAAGGAATTAGCACAGGAGAGTTCCTCGGTGCATCCTCCAGATAAGGAGTCTCGGATGATGGACCGTTTGGGGAAAGTGGATGTTTTCTTCAGCGACCTTCTCTGTAAGGTCACTGAATTATATGGCACGTGATTAGACTGCAGCGAGACCTGATTAGTGTACGCTGCGTCACCCCCAGAGTCCATGTCGGCAGAGGACAAGTGTACCTTCTTGGCTCGAATGGCCAATCTCAGGTCAATCACCAACACGTCTATGCGGCTCCTTTCCCATGCTACGGAAGGAGCAGCTAGAGCTGGCGGAACAGGCATATTACGTAGACGAGCCTTGCTCAGTCGCTGCGACTTTGCAGAACCCTTCAAGGCGTCCTTCGCAAATGCCCCCTTCGATGGTTCCACACTTTGGCAAAACCATCTGCGATACGCTTCTTCAGAGCGGGGAAGATGTCTGCCATCGTGATCAGCTTCTCGGCTCCTCAGAGGTCCTACTCCAGGAACCAAAGAGGACAAAAGATGTGGTTCCGGAAAGCTCAACAATCCAGTTTCGCTCCAGATACCTCGTCCTTCAGAGGCAGAGGAGGACATGATGGACGCCAGCCCAGGGGCAGAGGGGACCCAAAAAATTTTGCGTCAAGAAGCTTTTTCTGATAGACTTGCACAGCCGCCCTGAGAGGTTGCTAGACTGCTCCTCTGTGGAGGCAGTTGGGGGGTGCTTCTCTGAACACTTGGCGAAATGTGAGTCCATCACAACAGATTGCTGGGTGCTTTGAGTCGTATCCAGAGGATACTCAGTCCCCTTCCGATCTCACCCTCCCCAAGCAACAAAACTCCCCGATGTCCCACCCGATCAGAGGGAGGCAGCAGCATCCGAAATCCTAGGGCTGCTAAGAAAGAGCCGTCCAGCGCGTCCCCCCCCCCCGAACTATCCGGATCAGGCTTTTACTCCAGGTTCTTTCTGGCCCCAAAAAAGATGGGGGACTTGTGATCTATCCTCGACCTGTCAACGCTGAACCTGTCAATTGCCAAGGAAAAGTTCCAGATGGTCACTATTCAATCCATTCTCCCACTTCTACAGGAGAACGACTGGATGTTCTCAATAGACCTCAAGGATGCGTACTACCACATTTTGATGGACAGACCATCCAGGAGGTTCCTCCACTTTCGGCTTGGAGCCAGCCATTATCAGTTCAGGGTCCTACCCTTCGGTCTCACCACAGCCCACAGGGTGTTCACCAAGGTCATGGCAGTTGTAGGGGCCCACCTGAGGCTTCAGGGAATACAGGTCTGTCTGTACCTGGACGATTGGCTCCTAACCGCCCCCACCAGGCATCAACTCTGCTCAGGCAGGGGCCACTTCTTACGCATTGCCTGCCACCTAGGGATCACGATAAATCTCCAGAAATCCTCCCTTCAACCCACTCAGATTTTGGAATTCATAGGGGCCAAGGATAGACTACTCAATCCAGTGTCTTTCTGACCATGGACAGGCTTCGCAATCTGAGCCTTCACATTCTAGATCTTGCGATCCTCGGCCCCACCAGCGGAACTAGTCCTGAGGGCCCTGGGATCTATGGTAGTGGCCATCTATCTATCCCCCTTCGCTCGCCTCAGGATGATCCTTCAGTGTACGTTACAAGTACAACGGTCCATCCTCTGTCAACCCCTGACCACACCTATTCCTCTCACCAGGATTTGCAGGGAATCACTTCTTCGGTGGCTCCATTCCACAGACCTTCGAGAAGGCCGCCCCTTTGTTATACCCCCGCCCCAAGTCACGGTGACCACGGGTGCTTTACTCGTCGGGTGTGGGGCGGCATTGCATGGGCAGATCTGTCCAAGGCATGTGGACTTTCACAGAGACCTCACTGCACATCAATGTCCTGGAGATGAGGGTGGTGCTTCTAGCGTTGCAAGCTCTCCATCCCCTTCTCTCTCCAGGAACTATTGCACTTCAAGCAGACAACATGGCGGTAGTCTGGTACATAAACGGGGGGGAACCACATCCTATCCACTTTGCAGGGAGGCAATGAGAGTATGGGAATGGGCGATATCCACCAACCACTTTCTCATAGCAATGCACATACCGGGTCGGTCAAACAGCTTAGCGGACCGGTTGTCGGACTATCATCTCACCTTACGAGTGGTCTCTGAACCCTGCTGTAGCGAAACAAATCTTTCTCCAATGGGGTCAACCTTGCTGCGATGATCTCGCCTCTCCTTCGAACACAAAGTACAGCAAATTCTTCTCTCTGATTCCCCCACCAGGGGAAACCCCCAGAGACACTCTAGCTCATGCTTGGCCATCCAGTCTTCTGTATGCTTATCCTCCTCTTCCCTGGATGACAAAATTCTTGCAGAAAGCTCGTCTGTTGGGGAGCAGAATTATCCTCATAGCCCCATTCTGGCCTCGCCAAACCTGGTTCCCTTACCTATGATCTCAAGTACATCCTCCTTAGATTTTGGATCCCAAACCGGATCTAATCTCTCACCAGTTAGGATTGAAGACCCCCCCAGTCTGGACTACCTGAAGCTGTCAGCTTGGTTGATCCAGTTCCCTTGATGGCTAGGACTCCCGGTATATCATTTTCGGTTAAAGCTATCCTGCTGGCCGCCCATAAACCATCCACCAGGGAGATCTACAACAGTAAATGGAAATGTTTCTCGATCTGGGCGGAGCACAGGAACTTGGATCCCTTTGCGGCTCAGATTCCAGCAGTCCTAGACTTTCTTATACCTTTGATAAAGGAGCCAGTGCTTCTACTGTTGAAGTTCAGTTGGCAGCTGTCTCCCACTACCATGTTGGTAACAACTCGGGGCCACAAGCATCCTCCAAAATATGCAAGGCTTTCTTGAAGGGAACCTTTTTGTTAAGACCACACATTAAAAGATCCAGTTCCCCCATTGGACCTTACCCTTCAAGCTCTGACTGGGCCCCCCTTTCAGCCTGCGGCTTCAGTCTGTTTGAAATATGTATCATGGAAAAAGGTTTTACTGATTGCCATTACTTCTGCGAGAAGAAAATCAGAGCTTCATGCTCTTTGCAGTAAACCTCCCTATATCATTTTTCATAGACAGGGTCTCCCTCAGGACTAATCCCTCCTTTCTTCCCAAGGTGGCTTCGGAAGTCAACATCAATCAGACCATTAATCTGCCTGTTTCCTTTCCAAATTTTCAAAATAAAGGGGAATACAGACTTCATTGTCTAGATGTTCACAGACAGTTACGCTTTTACTTAAATAGAACAGCAGATATTCGAAAATCTGACCAACTTTTTGTTTCCTTTGCAAAATCTTGTCTGGGCAAGCCAGTTACTAAGGTAACCTTAGCTGGATGGATTTCACAGTGCATTCTCCTAGCTTACAAAAGCTCTGGTCGTCCTGAGCCCCTGAGAGTACGAGCCCATTCTACCCGATCCATGGCCTTTTCTGCTGCCTTCTGGTCAAAGGTTTCCTTGGATGACATTTGCTCGGCAGCTACTTGGGCTTCCTCTCATACCTTTTATTACACACTACAAATTGGATTTGATCGCCAGAGGACGTGCATCGTTTGGCTCAGCAGTGCTCCGGAATATTCTTCCATAAGGGCCTCCCAAGTTGTTGGTAGCTGGGGACTCTGTCCCACAGGTTGCAGAGCAAATGAAGTTAACTACTTCAGATAAAGAAGTTATGTATTCACCATAACGTTCCATCTGAGTAGGTAACTTCATTTGTCTGCAACCGACCCACCCTCCATCCCCCACACCCTTAGTTCGTTATCTAAGTCAGGATATGACTTCCTTTCATGGATGTCATTGTAACAGTTTGGAACCACTCCTAGGTTATGGAATTCTTTATTGTCCTTTGGCAAACTGAGGGTTAGAGGGAGATGGCAGGGCATTATGGGTAGGGGAGGAGCTTGGAGCTCAGATCTATTAGCTTGGAAAGCTGCCGGCTCGGATCAGATACCCACAGGTTGCAGACAAGTGAAGTTACTTACTCAGATGGAACGTTATGGTGAGTACATAAACCTGTTATGAATTATCAGTCACGAGGAAATGCAATAAAAACTGCAGGGCTTTAAAAATGAAGTAAAATGTTTTTGCTTGCTGTTAAAGTAAACTAATTTGTAAATTTTCAAACAAAAAATGAATACTTGTATCATTTAGAACTTTGGAGATGCTGGCAAAATTGCTAATTTATTTAATTTTATTTATGCACTTGTCAGGACTCTCAGAACAAGGGCAACCTTGAAGATTATTCAGTGGTATGATTAAAACCAAATGTAACAGTCAGTTGTCTCGTCAGCATCTTTTTAAGTTAAGACACATCATCTGTGGGTCCTGACGTTTGATACCTGTAAATTTGTGCCCAACCTTCTTTTCTTTAGTAAACTGTTGCAGCAGGGGGGAACTCTAGAATCTTGGAAACTGTTGTGACCCTTGTATATTAAGAGGACCGAGGTAAATTGCAAAATGATAGGACTATTAGTTTTGACATCTTTACTTGGTAAGTGTTTTGAGAGGTTTTTACTGAAACTCTTCGTAGTCTGAAGACAACGTTGAATTAGTTGATGTCTCTCAGAGTGGTTTTATAAAAGGGAGATCCACTTTGAAAAATCTACGTTTTTATAAAAACATCACTGCTGCTGTTAACTTGGGATGTTAAGTTGTCTATCTCGCCTTCATTCTTGCTGGATGGGTTCGGAGCCGACCTCGGCTCCGACTCGGCCACTCTAAAAGCTCGAGAGTTGGTTCCACCGGCTCGAGGCTCCCCTTATATCCCACAATGCTAGGCGAGAGTTACCTCAGATCTCGTTTGCCGCTACAGCTTCGAGGTTGGTTTTTCTACCGGTTCTTGGTGAGTACTATTTCTTGTTGAAATTAGTCTTTAAAATCCCAAATTAGTCTTTAAAATCCCCTTTAATTTAATATATTTACTTAGTTTAGTGTAGTTTAGGAAACTTTTTATTCCCTTCCAAAAAATTTCCGTTTTTTTCCCTCAAGAACCTTAGGTTCTTCCCTTGGGCCTATAGGCCTTTCCTTCCCTAGTGGAGTGTGTGTGCATTATTTTATTTAAAATCCTAGTACTGCTTTTATTATAATTTAATTTGACAGGGTGTAACTAGTGTGTTTGTGTGCGTGTTTGTGTACACCTGTTCAAATAAAAAAATGTCCAAAGAAGCAAAGGTCTCCGGATTCAAGAAGTGTGATGCGTGCTGTCAGAAAATGTCTCTGACAGACGCTCACACTTGTGTCTATTGTCTGGGGCCTTTGCACCTGCAGGACTCCTGTGCTGTGTGCCATGGCTTCAGCCCCAGGGTCCTGCAGGAAAGAAAGAATAAATTGATTCTCAGAGGCTTACTCAAGCCAGAGGATTCCCTGTCTGTTTCAACAGGGAAGCCCTCTAAGGCATCTAGGTCTTCGGCTCCGGCAACTGAGCCGAGACCTAAGGTTTCTCCACCTCTGCCTTCATCGGCTCCGGCTGGAGCCGATAAGTCTCAGTCCACAGTTTCTGTGGCCCCCTCGGCTCCGGCCGGAGCAGAGGTAGTAGAAGTTCCCGTGTCGGCTCCGACCAGACCTTCGGAGCCGACAACTAGGAAGAGGTCCAGGTCACCATCTCTTGGCTCCGTTCATTCGGCTCCAGGATCTCCCCTGCTGTCTGAACGGAGCCAAAGATCTCACTCCTCTAGGTCATCGAGGCTGTCGGATCATGACCTTCAGAGGGTAGTGAGTCGACTACTTAAGTCCGAGGCACTGGCCCAGATGCTTCACAGCCCGACTCATCAGTCGATGCCTGCCTGGTCCATCAACATATTCCTCCTTCGACTCTCTTGAGCTCGGAGCCGGGTCGTGTCGGAACCGAGACTGTGATTGCGTCGGAGCCGATACAATTGTCTTCGGCTCTGTCGGCTCTGTTTTCTTCCTTGGAAGAATCTCGGCGCCGGACTTCCCTCGTCGGCTCCCAGGGGGTGAGTGGCATCGGACCCTTGTCCGACCCCCCTCTCCCTCTCGGTGCTTCGGCGCTGGTGAGTTCGGCTCCGACATCGGCCTCGGAGCCATCACTGTCGGTGCCGAGGGGGGTTCTTAGCTTCTCGGAGCGGGGACCTCTGGCTCTGCCTGACAGGGGTGCATTCGAGGTCATGCGGAGTGTGTTAGAGCCTGGCTCTACTCCACAGTTGGCTCCGTCCGCCCCTCCCTCTATGGTGCCTCAGGCTAAGTCGACTCACTCCCTCATCCCGGACCGCAGAGAGCCAGCTCCTCAGGAGCCCCTGTGGGATTTCATCCTCTTCCGAGGCCTCTCCTGATTTGGCAGAAGAGCCCCCTCGGAAGAGGAAGTGTAAGAGGAAACACATTGACTCACCTGAGTCCATCACGTCAGACACAGATTTGGATGATTCTGAGGGTTCCCCCCGTTCCCCTTCTGAAGATGTCTCATTTGCAGACATTCTGGAGATCCTGAAACAGAGGGGAAATTGGCCAGCCCTCAACCCTTCGGAGGACGAATCTGTGTATCTTGAGGCATTTGGCTCTCGTCCTTCCACCTCCTGGGTGTCCCCCCCTTCGTCCCCCTCATGCAGGTGGTTGCTAAGAAGGCATGGACGGCTCCTGATTCAGTGGACCCCACTCCCAGGAGACCCTCCAAGTTCATAACAGCTCCAGCAGACAAACAATTTTTAACAAAAGGAGTTTCTGTGGATGCTATGGTGGTAGTTGCTGCCACTAAGAAGGAGCTAGCTGATCCTTCAGTACCTGTCCATCCACCTAACAAGGAATCTAGGTCCATGGATAGGTACGGGAAGCGGATGTTCTCGTCAGCGACATTTACCATGCTAAGCTGAACTACCTGTGCCATTTTACTCGTCTTCAAAGGGACTTGATCAAGGAAGCGAGTGAAATGTTAAAGGACCCTACAGCTGCGGGTTTCCAAGATAAGATGAACACGCAGCTGGCTACCCTTAATTCCATAACCAACTCCTCCATGCCTTCTTTCTTGGCGGCTGATGGAGCGAGCAGAGCCGCAGGGACAGGTGTGGCCTTACGTAGGCATGCCTGGATGCGGCTATGCAATTTTGGACCCTTCAAGACGTCTTTCACGAACTCCCGTTTGATGGATCATCTCTCTTTGGTCCTCAAGTGAAAGAAACCTTGACTAGGTGCGAGACTGATGGCAAGACCCTTTCTGCCGTCGGAGTCCGTTTTTCTACTCCTTCCAGGCCTTACCCCAAAGGCCAGAAAGGTGTAAAGATGTGGTTCCGTAAACAATCTCAAGGGACTTCGCCTGACGCACAGAGTCGTTTTCCCACCAGAGGCAGAGGTGGGAATAACAATGGTAGACGTCGCCCTAGGGGCAGGGGGGGTCCGCAGAACCAGGGCAATCGGGAAGCCTTTCCTGACAAGCCCTTTCAGCATCCCAGAGGTGTTGCCCGACTGCCCATCTTCGGAGGCAGTCGGGGGAAGATTGTCACTGTACCCAGAAGCCTGGCTATCCCTGACTCAAGACAAGTGGGTACAGTCCATTTCCGAAGGCTATTCTATCCCCTTTCTTCGCTTTCCAAATCAGTCAAAAAAATCCCTTCCAGATGTTCCACCCGCTCAAAGGGATCTAGCAGTTTTGGAAATTTCAAAACTGCTTGCAAAAAGAGCAATTCAGCCAGTTCCAGCAGACCAGCAAGGATCCGGAATCTACTCAAGGTTCTTTTTAGTTCCAAAGAAAACAGGGGACTGGAGACCAATTTTGGATCTCAGTGTCTTGAACAAATCAGTCAAGAAAACAAGATTTCGGATGGTCACGCTGCAATCCATCCTTTTCCTTTTGGGCAAAGGAAACTGGATGTGCTCTATAGACCTTCGGGATGCGTACTATCACATAAAGATGAACAGACGCTCCAGAAGATTCCTCCGCTTCAGGCTGGGAACCAGTCATTTTCAGTTCAGGACCCTGCCCTTTGGTCTCACCACTGCCCCCGGGGTGTTTACCAAATGCATGGCAGTGGTAGCTTCTCACCTGAGACGACAAGGATTCCAGGTGTTTCCATATTTGGACGACTGGCTCCTCACAGCTCCCACCAAGCATCTCCTTCTGATGGCCAGAGATTACACTTTTCGCGTTTGTCAAAAGCTGGGTATTTCAATAAATTGCGAAAAGTCTGTTTTGTCGCCTTGTCGCACTATTACCTACATAGGCTAAATCTAGATACAATAAACATGTCTGCAAGGCTAACACATCAGAGAATATCAGACATTCACAAATTGGTGTCACTCCTTCTCAACAACAACAGAATCAAAGCCAGGTTAGTTCTAAAGGTGTTGGGAATTATGGCAGCGGCCATACCTCTGCTTCCATTAGCCAGATACCACATGCGGATCCTTCAGTGGATGCTTTTTACTCAATGGTCATACCAGGAACTTCCAATGTCTCACACCATTATGATCACGCAAGCGTGCAAAAAGCATCTCATGTGGTGGATGTCTTCCCCCCCCAGCTCCTGTCGGGAAGACCCTTTGTTCCACCTCCTCCGGTTGCTACTCTGACAATGGATGCCTCCCTGATCGGGTGGGGGGGGGCATTATCAGGGCAGGACAGTCCAGGGCACATGGCAACCAAACGAATGCCACTTGCACATAAATGTTCTGGAGATGAGAGCGGTGCTTTTAGCGTTGCAAGCCCTTCAAGACTCTCTTCCCTTGGGCACAATTGCAATCCAGACAGACAATATGTCTGTAGTGTGGTACATCAACAAACAAGGCGGAACCAGATCATACCCCTTGTGTCGAGAAGCACTCAGACTGTGGCAATGGGCGATTTTCTTCTCAGCGGTTTCTGATAGCAACGCACATCCCCGGGAAGTCCAATCATATTGCGGACAAGTTGAGCAGAGCTATACTCATGCCTCACGAGTGGTCTCTGAAAGACTCTACAGTGAGAGAAATTTTTCTCAAGTGGGGTCAGCCTTGCTGCAATCTTTTTGCTACTCCCCAAAACAGCAAGTGCAGAGAATATTTCACTCTATTCCCTTTACCAGGCCAACCCAGCAGAGACGCTCTAGTCCAAGTTTGGCCCCGGGGACTTCTGTATGCATTTCCTCCTTTCCCACTGATCTCTCAAATAATACAGAAAGCTATCGCTCAGAAGGCCTCATTGATCCTCATTGCTCCTTACTGGCCTCGACAAGTGTGGTTCCCCTTTCTACATCGTTTTCTCTTGGAGCGACCGTGGAATCTGGACCTAGTTCCAGATCTTTTGATCCATCAGTCGGGTCAGTTTCATCGCTCCCTCCCCTCTCTGAACCTCACTGCTTGGTTCCTCCAATTCCAACCTTAGCCAGGCTTCCTCAATTATCTCACTCCGTTCGAGATATTTTGATAGCTTCCCATAAATCTTCCACTCGAAAGATTTATTTGAGTAAGTGGAAACGCTTCACATATTGGGCTCAAGGAAAGGACATAGATCCTTTCACTGCTTCCATCCAACTAGTCCTTGATTTTCTAGCTGAACTCTTCCATGCAGGTTCATCTCCCTCTACACTTAAAGTTCAATTGGCAGCTATTTCTAACTTTCATGTGGGTATTTCTGAATCTGCCCTAATGTCCCACAAACTCTGCAAAGCCTTTTTGAAAGGAGTTTTTCTTCTCAGACCTCCTATAAGAAATCCTCCTTCTCCTTGGGACCTAAATTTAGTTCTTGCTTCTTTGATTCTTCCCCCTTTCGAACCTGCAGTCTCCTGTTCTTTAAAATTATTATCATGGAAAACTCTTTTTCTGGTAGCTATTACATCAGCTAGAAGAGTTTCAGAGCTTCAAGCACTCAGCTGTCGTCCTCCTTATCTTTTGTTTCATAAGGACAGAGTATCCTTACGAACTAACCCGTCCTTTTTGCCTAAAGTGGTCTCGACATCAAATCTGAATCAAAGCATTGATCTACCAGTCTTTTTTCCAGAATACTCCAATAGGTCTGAACAGAAATTACACTGCCTGGATGTTCACCGTCAATTGAGGTACTACTTGGATAGAACTAAACAGTTCAGAAAATCTGATCAGCTGTTTGTCTCCTATGCGGAGAGCAGAAAGGGACTTTCAGTTTCAAAGGTATCATTATCCAGATGGCTAACATCATTAATTTCCCTTGTATATGAGATTAGACATCAAAAGCTACCTGATAAACCTAAGGCTCATTCCACCAGAGCTTTGGCTACTTCTTTAGCCTTCCAAGACAGACTGCCTATTGACACCATTTGTGCAGCGGCTACTTGGGCTACTCCTCACACTTTCATTTCTCATTATAAGTTGGATTTAGCTTCTAGGCATAGAGCTAACTTTGGTTCCACTGTTCTCAGGAGTCTGTTCCATTAGGCCACCCGGGACAAGGTGCTAGGGACGCGGTCCCATCCAGCAAGAATGAAGGCGAGATAGACAACTTAACATATAGAAGTTATGTTCTTACCATAACGTTCCATGTTAGTTGTCTTCTTCTCGCCTTCTTCTTGCGTCCCACCCTCCTTCCCCCTGGCCTGGACAGACCTAGAGGAGTTGTGATTGTGACCTCTCTTTCTACCACCTCTTTCTTAGACATATGCTATTATGCATATTTCCTGGTTCAGGATGTAGGTCACCCTTCTTTCTTCCTGTTAGAGGTAGATTCTTTTTTATAGTTATTCTGTTACTATTATAAGCTGGGGTTAGCTTACAAACGAGATCTGAGGTAACTCTCGCCTAGCATTGTGGGATATAAGGGGAGCCTCGAGCCGGTGGAACCAACTCTCGAGCTTTTAGAGTGGCCGAGTCGGAGCCGAGGTCGGCTCCGAACCCATCCAGCAAGAAGAAGGCGAGAAGAAGACAACTAACATGGAACGTTATGGTAAGAAAATAACTTCTATTTTGTGTCCGCTAGTTACTTTTTGGACTCTAAGGCCTTTGATAGTTTGCCACACAGCAATTATGAAATGTTGACAAGTATAAAATCAGTAGATATATAAAGTTGTATTGGGAATTGGTTGTCTGGTTAAGACAATGTGTTTAAGATTCAAAATATTCTTTCTGATTGACTTGTGAGTGCTGGTGTGCTTTGGGGTCGTTACTTGGTCCTATTTTGTTTTAACTTGGTACTTTCTACATTCCCCGATTTAATAAATTTTAGGTGTAACTGTGCAGATGATTGTAAAATAAGGTTCACATTTCAAAAATATTCTGATGCATATGAGCTAAATCAATATTCACAGCCCTTGAGTAGTTGGTAAAAAAAAAAAAAAAAAAATTCTGGTTTGTTTAGACAAGGACAAGTGTAAATTTTGTTCTTTTCAAATAAAAATTACCAGACTATCCATATATTTAATGTTGTCTCAGATAATTGAAGGAGTATAAAGATTTAGAGGTTTTAATTTCAAGTTTTTCCCTTGCACACTAGTATGAATGTTTTTGTCCCTTGTAGACAAGTTATAACAAATAAAGGCTACATTTAATAGCTCACTATCAATTCAGTATGTGCAATAAGACCTATCTTAAGACTTCTCTTGGAGTTCAGTTCATTTTGTGTGTGTATATATTTGCTGAAGGACCGTTAAAAAGGTTGGATGGTGTTCAAAGAAGGTGACTAAAAATTATGAAATTAAGACGTATTGAGCATGGATATATGATAGCTTTTTGTTACAGCTATCCTTAGAATCAGAGGAGGTTAATAGGCTAATGGTTCTGGGGCCTTTACAAGCGTTTTGTCCCCAAAAAGCAACCTCAGTCAGCACCTGTCACCATGGTCAGAGGGACACTGGTGGAACCCCTGGGACAATTTTTTTTCCCATCCACTCAGTTTGCACTTGAAGAGGGTCAGCGATGTGCTCTAGACATGTATGGGAAGGCTATACCAAAGACTGGGCAGTCTGGGAGAGACACCTCCCTCTCCAGCAGGTTTTGTTGGTCTCAGATTCAGGCCTTTTGAGCTGGTATTGTGCATGGAATTAGCGTCTCTAGTAGGTCAGGGTCTGAGATCGCCTTGTAGGTGAGACGCAGATCACCTCTGAGCAACCTGTAAGATACTGAGAAGAGGGATAGTAATTTGAGCCTGTCCGCATAAGACGGGTGTTGGAGGCCATGGATTCTCTCCGTGAGGTTTCTGTTGCCTTTCCAGTTGGTGCAGATGTTTGATCAGGTACATACCAAATGGGGCATTATACCATTACTATTGGTCTGAAGGAGGAGTGTAAAGAGGTAGTCACTTCCTTTGTTTTCTGGATGCAATCCCTTTACTTGTGAGCAACCTGTACGAAGACTGGATACTGATAGTCACCCCATATGTACAAGGCGGGGACCCTGCCTGATAAATGATCACTTTTTTTACCTTTATAATTGGCCATAAGGCTGACATTCTCATCCAACCCACTTTTATGAAACAATAGGGAATAAAAACTTTAACCCCACTAATTTCCAAAATGAACTCCAATTGTGACTGATCAATCCTAAAACATCTTCCATTGGAGTAAAATACTTTTAACACCAAATTCCTAGCCATCTTTGACTGCCACGCACCATCACGCTCCATCAGAACTAAAACAAAAGCTGCCCCATGGATGATGGGGAGAAAAAAAAAGACAAATCTTAGAAACAAAGCTTGGGCCAACTGGCGTGCCACAAAAGTCCCCATAGATCAACTTAATTATAAAGAACTAAGGAATGCCACAAAAAGATCCATTGTTGGACAAAAAAACTTTTACTACCATCTACAACAGACGCACCAAAGTCGGCCACAAACGTTTTGGGCAGGTATTAAACTTCAACCAGGACAATCCACCACTCCTATCCCCTCAGATACCAACCGTAAACATTCAGAAGTTGTTGCCAATATATTTAATAGCTTCTTTACTGAGACCATTCAATCTGTAACCAGCCAGCTGTCTCCTGGTGGCAGAATCCAGTTGTTACTATACCCAGCTCCCAACTCTCCTTTAACCTTCAACCAGTCTCCACGTCACTAAATCGAGCTCTAATCAAGAAATTAAAACCAACCACCCTCTCAGCTGATCTCCTTCCTGCAGAGTATCTACAAAAAGTTGCAGATGCCATAGCATACCCCATCTCCATCCTGATTTAATAGAACTAGATTAGAATAGGGTTACCACCTGTCCCACTTTGCCAGGGACAGTCCCTCTTTGGGCAGTTGTGTCCTGACAAAAAATATTAAAAATGGCAAATGTCCTGAGATTGTAGGACATAATTATGTCCCATATTTTATGTAATAGTTGCATAAAATAGTTATTTCTGTATCTAAAATACCTAAATGTTACAAGAAACAGAATAAGCAACTAAACTGCTACAAGAATAAGCTTTTATTTAGACAAAAAAAGTTAAGTTCTATCCTTTACACTGACCGTGGGTATCTTTCGACCTGTAAAATCTGATGCGTCCCGAAAATGTCCCACTTTCGGCATTTGAAAAGGTGGCAACCCTAGATTAAAAGCTTCCATCCCCTCTATCTGGAAGATATTGCATATTCTGTCACTCCATAAAGGTGGCAACTCTACTTTTATCAAATTACAGACCCATAGCTATTCTATCACCCCTGGCTAAAATTATGGAGAAATGTATTCATAAATGATTGTTGAGCTATCTTATCCAAAACAATCTACTCGCCAACTCTCTCAGCATGGCTTTAGATCATTTCACAGCACCACCTCAGCTCTCCTCTCCTCTAACATCATAAACCAAAATTGTAACGTACTTTCCTCAGCCCTCTCTATTGATCTCTCTAAAGCCTTCAACATGGTAAACCACCAGCTACTCATAAAAGCACTGACTACCTTTTCCCTAGGCAATCAGGCTATCCAGTGGTTCCAGTTTTACCCGAGTGGTAGACAGGCTGCCCTGTGGCAGGACAAATTGTCCACCCTTCTACCTGTCGTCCTTTGAGTCCCCTAGGGCTCCATATTAGGACCACTTCTTTTTTTCTATCTTTATTAATGACTTGTGCACTGTCATCCCGAATGCAACCTGCATCCAGTATGCAGAGTATTCTACTTTGCTCAGCCACCTCCCCCTCTGATCTACAGACTTTTAACCCAAAATGCTTTTAATACAGTTAAAAACTGGCCCCTTAATAATCTATGCATATTAAATTCTAACAAAACAAAGCTGCTACCGTTCTCTCCCATCTGTAGGTCCCCCTTACCAACCTTTTACTGTCTAACAATGGCACTGTTATTTCACCTGATCCCTCTACTAAACTTTTAGGTGTGATAGTAGACTGTAACCGTAGACTGTGGTGCTGGTGCTGCGGTAGTGTTGTCGCTTCACAGACGTTGCCCGTTCGATTCTCAGAGCGTTTTCTGTGTGGTGACGTGCGTGAATGGGCATTCTTTCGTTGAAGGTTGTGCGTTGGGCCCGGCAAGCCAGCATGTAAAAATCTATTGCCAATCATTAGCGGACCGGAGTTCCGCTGTGGCGACCCCTAACCGGGAAAAGGCGAAAGACCCAACAAAGTAGACTGTAACCGTAAGTTTGATATGCACATTAAACTATTAAAACGGTCAGTAAAAAATGTGGCTCACTATACAGGATTATACCCTTCTTAACCCCACTAGCCAGGACTGTTGTTGCCCAGACACACTTACTCTCCACCCTCCTTTATACCGCCCCTTTATTTACAAACCTGAGTAAAACTGACCTTAAAACTATCAAGCTGCTATAATAATATTTCTAGATGTGCCACTGGAGCAGCATACAGAACACACCATTGTCAACTAGGGTGTATTGAAGTAGGCCAGGTAATTCAAGCCAACCAAATAATTGCACATAAGATTCTTTCCCAACCTGAAAACACGCCAATACTTAAAAATGTTGTCACCCCCTACAGTAACCTCAAGACACTATGCTCATCCAACAGGCTACTAGTTCAAACAGTCAAAACAACTCGGCTGGCGACTGTTTAACTCTGTTGGCAAAGCTTGGAACTCTCTTCCTACTGATCTTGCTTCGATTCCCCCTCTAACATAATTCAAAAAAAGCCTTAAGCAGTACTTTAAACACGTTGGTTATGTTCTTGCCCTAACCCTGTCTAACTCTTATCCTATAACCATGTGTTATGCAGTCTAAGTGAAGTAAGTCGTCTTATGTTACTATTAGTCTATGAACTGGTTATGGTATAACATGGGAGTATATATCTTTTTATCCTTTCATTGTACTGTATTACTGAGATGAATTTGTAAACTGTGCTTGCGTATAAATGAAATAATTTTCTGTATGTAGGTTTGGAGCTTTTCTCCCTGGGCCTCTGCTGAAAATGGATATGTATCCAGTCGGGAATATCCTTGTCAACAAATGTAAAATAAATAAATGAACCAAATAAAAGGCTTTTCTGACTGCTACCGCTACATTATAGTCGAATGTGAGATTAGCCGGAGTACCCAGGTCTCTCACCACAGGTTGTGTTTTTAGGGGGTTGCTGTTGATGTGGTAATCAGTGGCCATGTTTTTGCCAAATGGTATGATGCACTTTTTTGCGTTTAGCTGGAGGTCATGGCTTTGGCACTAGTCATTCGTTGCTGGGATACCCTTTTGCAGTATGTTGGGACACAGGTTGACAGTGGTCTCTCCTTTGATATCACATCGCCACAGTAGTCATGAAATTCTACGTGGCACACCTAATCACAGAAGGTTTCTCAGCCAGAAAAAAAAAAAAGGTCATTGTTCTCCTCTACTCATCACTCATTAGACCCATTAGAGTACAATGCCCCTTTTGGTATGTACCTCACTAGACCTCTACAACAATTGGAAAGGCTGCAGAAATACCTGAGGATTACCAGCCTCAAACAGATGCCCTACACAGACTGTCTCATACTTCAGCTTTACTCCGTCGCATATCGCCTACTCAGAGGTGATCAGTGCCTAACATACAAAGCTGTCAAACCCAGAGCTGTTGGACGTGCTCCACTTAAAGAAATTCCAATCCCTCAGAGCTACACGCTCTAGGGACCTAAACCTTGTCGCCACAATAAACAGAACTTGCCAGAGGGATAGATTCCTGTCCCAGAGACTTCCCATACTCTGGAATAAACTACCTATCTATATCAAACAAAGCTCCTTATTGGCACTCCAAGAAAAATCTTGATTGGATGGGAAATAGGAAATTCACCCCGGGGATCACCTCTGTGACTCTGGTCGACAGTGGCACAGGAAAATAATTTTCTTGGGTGGCAAAAGCCAGGATACCTTTTTGGCTGGGCTTGTGTAGGCCCCAGGGCCGATAGCCTAGTACCTACCTATGAACATAATCTGGGGAGTCTGACAGCAGTCCACTTACAGTTGTCCACAAACTTGGTCAGCCTCATGCCTTTTGTCTTAGCTTGGATTTCAGAGAAGTAGATCCCAAACAGTAGTGGTCCTAGGGCAGTACCATAGTTAGGAGCTCAATGTATATTGTGGAGTAATATTCCTGTTAATGTTGGTGCTAAGAGTGTTGATGTTTTAATAGATTTTTGGACATCCGGGCTGGTGTCAAGGTTTGTGCACCGTATTTGGAGAAATCTGTTAGATTGCTGGCTGGCCTAAAGGAGTACTGCACCCACAGACTCGAAATAAGTTATGTACTCACCATAACGTTCCATCTGAGTAGGTGACTTAATTTGTCTGCAACCTTTGGGTCTTGGATTCGAACTCTGATCCGAGCCGGCAACTTATTTCATATCTTAGAGATCCTAGCTCCTCCCCTTACCCATAATCCCCTGCTAACCCTGACTGACCTCAGATCAAGTTTGCCCGTATACAAAAAAGCCGAAGGCTAATACATCCCAAAGGATGCCATAGAAGGACATACAGGAACAAGAACATTTCTGAGGGTCAGGGGGAAGGAGTGGGGGATGGTTGCAGACAAATGAAGTCACCTACTCAGATGGAACGTTATGGTCAGTACATAACTTCTTAATCTGAAGTAGGTACTTCATTTGTCAGCAATCTTTGGGACAGAGTCCCCAGCTACCTGAATCTTGGGTGGCCATCCTAGAAGGATGTTCCGGAGCACTGCTGAGCCAAGGACGCTCTCCCTCTGGAGATGATGTCCAGCTTGTAATGGTTGATAAAGGTATGAGATGAGGCCCAAGTGGCCGCGGAATAAATATCATCCAGTGGAACTCTAGATCTAAAGGCTGCAGAGGTAGATACAGAACGAGTAGAGTGTGCACAAATTCCCTGAGGTGCAGGCCTCCCAGAAGTGTCATATGCAAAGAGAATACACTGTGAGATCCATCATGATAAAGTGATCTTAGAGACAGATTTACCTAGGTTAAATTTAGAAAAGGAAATGAACAACTGGTCGGATTGCCTATGACCAGCAGTCCTGTGAATGTAGAAGCCAGTTGTCTGTGCACATCTAAGGAATGAAGTTTGTATTCTCCCTTGTTTTGATACTTGGGGAAGAAAACTGGTAGGTTAATGGACTGATCGATATTGGCCAATGAAGCCACATTGGGAAAAAGGATTGGTCCTGAGGTACACGCTAGCCTGATGAAAGGCCAAGTATGGGGGTTTCACACAAAGGGCCTGAAGCTCGGAAACTCTTTTCGCCGAAGTAATAGCGACTAGGAACGCCGTTTTCCAAGAGAGGTACTTAAGATCGACTGAGGCAGCTGGTTCAAAAGGGGGAGCTGTCAAGGCCTGTAAAACTAGAGCCAAATCCCAAGGGGGTAAAATTTCCCTGATAGGAGGTCTGAGCAAGAAAGTACCCTTGAAAAAGGTCTTAAACAATTTTGCTGTAATCAAGGGGCCCGATTCATGCCCCACATGGTAATGAGAAATAGCTGCTAGTTGAACCCTGACCGTAGAGCAGCTAGCCCCCTGATGGGACAGACCTGTAAGGAACTCCAACACAGACGGTAACTGGGCTGTGAAGGGATCCAAGTTATTATTCTCCGCCCAGATGGAGAAGAGTTTCCACTTACTATGGTAGACTTTCCTAGTGGAAGGTTTATGTGCTGCTACGAGGATGGCTTTAACCGGTGAAGAGATTCTGGGAGTCCTGACTAGGAGTGGAACTGGAGCCAGCCACGCTGTCAGCTTGAGGTTGTCCGGATTCTGGATCGGGAGGTCTAGGGGATGAGATTAGATCCGGGAGGGGATCTGGAATCCAAGGCGGATTTACCAGGTGAGACCACAGGTAAGGGAACCACGTTTGAGGCCAGAATGGGGCAATGAGGATCATCCTGCTCCCCAACTGACTGGCTTCCTTCCACGCCCTGGTGGTAATAAGGTCCACCAGGGGGTTGGCCGGAGGAGACACCCAAGAGGTAGACTGTTCTGCCTCCAGGAACACAGACTCGGAGGAAGCCTTGGGGACAGACCACCTCCCCTAATCCTGAGCATTTCCATGATGTCTCCAAAGGAGACCTCTTCGGGGGGTGACCTAGGGGAGCCTTCCCCTTCATCCAAGTCAGTGTCTTCTGTTAAGGACTTGGGGGAGTCCCCGTGTCTCCTCTTACACTTGTGCTTATGAGGCACATCCTCGGGGGGGGGGGCTGTCCGAGGAGGTCTCACCAGCAACAACCTGAGACATCGAAGCAGGCTGTCCCTGAGGCCGGGTGATGGCAGCCTGACTCAGCTGAGAGGGAGTGCGGGGTAGAGCCGAAGCAAGGGCCGGGGGTTCGGATGCCCTCAACAGAGCCCCCTCTACTGCATCGAAGGCAGAGGGGGAGTCTCTCTCTCTCTTTTTCTCTCTCTGGGATCTGAAAGTCTACTCCCACTTGGATCCGATGGAGGGATCGGAACCGGCGCAGACACAATCTGATCCAAAGGACCCGTGTGCTCCGACCTGGACGGAGCCGAAGGCACACAGAATCCTACTGATCCGAAGCTCGGCCCACGGCTCTGAGCTCGGATCCGACAAGGAAGGACCCGACAGACTCTAGGGCAGAGTCTGATCCAAAGTACCTAGTACTGTTGGTGCCGACCCACCCCCAACGCTGCCCTGCTCCGTACGCTCCGAACCCAAAAAGCGGGTCAGAGAAGGCGCTATTGGGGCAAAAAAAGGTGTTGAGCTCCCCCCGAAGGGGGGGGGGCATGAGCACTCCCATCTGCTGCTGGGCCTGGATGAACCTTTGCATCATCCGGTCCAAGTCCGCATCCGAAAGGCTGTAGGTAGATTTCAACGAGGCCACCAAGGTGGGCCGGGAGTGCCGCCTCGATGGCCTCGACGGAGATCGGGTCTCCTCCTCAGGTCCCGAAGAAAAGCATGGGGATCAGAGCAGAGGAGGAGGAGACCTGGAAGCCATGGAGGGAGAAGCCCGCTTAGCTTGGGGGGGCGTAGCGGAGGCCTCGGCCCGCCGCTTGTGGTGGTGCTTCCTTTTCTCCCTCCTGGCCTCCCTCTCCGGCGCTTTAGTGGGAGTTTGAGACCCGGCTGGGGGGAGGGAGGCAGGAGTGGCCGCCACCGAGGACTGGTGTGGTGCCATGGGAGTACCGGAGGCCAAAGCCGGATCCAGGGGCAAAAGTTCCGCCAGGATCAGCTTCGACCTACGGTCTTTCAGTGCCCTGGGGTTGAACGCCGCACAAATAGAACACCCAGAGGAGAGGTGTTCAACCCCAAGGCACCCAACACACAGTGTGGTCATCCGTCGGTGAAAGCTTATGGCCACACTCTGTGCACTTTGAGAAAATAGGCTTTGGGGCCTCGACAGTTTAACAAAAAAGTTTTAAAACTATGAATAAACTACCTCGCACAGACCAGGCCCCAACACACAACAGTCTACACACACACTATGCACCAGCGAAGGAGGGAGAGGAATTACACTACAAAAAAAATAAAGGTATACTGACAAAAAGGGAACCTAACCACACGCAAACCTTAACTATGAATAAAATGTAAAAAAATATAGATTTTTGGAACAGAAGAGTTGTCACTTATCAACCACACGCCAGGAGCTCAGGAATCTAGAAGCAAACGCAAGAGCGGCAAACTAGATCTGAGGTCAGTCAAGGTTGGCAGGGGATTGTGGGTAAGGGGAGGGGCTAGGAGCTCTGATCTCTAAGCTGTGAAATAAGTTGCCAGCTCAGATCCGAGTTCGGATTCAAGACCCAAAGGTTGCCAACAAATTACCTACTTCAGATCATGTTTTAAAACATCATGGCATGAGATTTCCTACACTTCAACAGCACTCTGGGATTATTTACAGGATTTTAAATATTTTTATATGCAATTCCAGACTCTGACCACATGGAGGCTAGCATATTGTATTGAAGTGGTTTGGATAAATCAGGTTGCCTTTCAGTATCCCAGAAATCATTGTTTGGCTCAAAAATGTTACATCATGCAGGCCTCCGTTTGCCTAAAGCTCCTGTCATTTCATAGGTGTTGCATGCATACAAAAGTACTGAGTAAAATAGAACAGTGTAACATTCCCTGCTGCTGAATGTCTACTTTAAAAAGAAACGGAGCAAATGTCACAGAACAAGCTCAAAGTGCTGTTTACTGCTGCCTTTTTTCTAATTTAGTTTAAATGGCACTAATTTGTGAGACGGTGAATTCCTGTCCATTTAATTCTCTCCTCCCCCGTAACACTTACCCTCAGGACGGACAGCTAGGGAAGCTATTTTGACCTGGTAATTCCATTGATTGGCAGATCTCAGCAGGGTGCTTGACGCATGTAATTTAATCTTTGTTCTAGCATTTCCTTTGTTAGAGGGGACATTTTTTTTTTTTTTTTTTTGCTGCACTGTAGCCATGGCCTTGCTTGACTGCATTCACCAGTTTCTTTAGCAACTCTTGTAAGGTGCATTCACATCCAGTTTATGTAGCAACTCCTGTAAGGTCTTGCACCAAGGAGCTAAAGAATAAAACATTTGTACTATGAACCGTTTAGATCTTTATTAATTTAAGTGTTAAGGCATCACTTTATGCTTCCGCCTTGTTAAAAATTGAGATTTACATGTGCAAAGTGTGTTAGTATGTAGTGTTTGCCTACATATGTTTTTACTCTACTGGTTGGTTTGCAAAAAAATTTTGCAGTGCCCCTGGATTTCTCTTTGTACATACAAACCACATTGCTATATTTTCCCCTTCCTTTTTCTTGTGTCCAGAAGTCACTTATCACAAAGTAATTTTTATTTATTTTTTTTTTAAATAAAGGACATCAGGGTTAATTACCTTGAGTCAGATAATGGATGCCACTGCAAAGAATCACTGAAATATTTGTGCACGGACAAACTCCCTTACTAAATCTATTTGCCAGCCTCCAGTGCAATTGGTGCTATGGCTGTAATATATTGGTGTGTTTGCTCACGCCTTTCCAAATATCCCCACCATTACATACCAGTTTTGCAGTGAAGTAACCACCCAACATGCCCATACACCTTTAGCCATCAATATTCAGCTACTCCTGTTCATGTGAGTATGTGATTTCATTTTCAGACTTAAGGTGTGGAAGCTACACTGAATTATTCTAGGTGCTTGTTCAGGTTTCACATGGTGCTTGCTTAGAGCTACTCTCGTGTTACAACACTACGAATGTTGCACTGCCACCTCTGATACCAGGGTAATGTTTTAATCTGTCTTATTCCCGCAGTGCACACTAGCAGTATCTGGTGCAAGTACAACAGAGGAATATGCAAGCGATACACCATCTAAGCATCATTTGCCATGCAGAATGTACAAGTATGCATACCATTTTTCTGTGTTGCCAAACATCGGTGTTAAACGACTACTGAACAAAATGAAGATACTGAAATGTAACACGACCTGTTACCAGATGTAATTAAGATTTTTTTCCCTGTATAAACAAATTTCCATGATTCCCTGGCTATTTGGTTTGATTCACTTTACTAGCTACCTGTAGAGGTTTGCTCTTTCTTGGCAAGTTGCAGTAAATATTTTATCTGGTTGTTTACCTGGTTAGTTTGACTGTGCATACTATGAACGTTTTCAGCGGTGTCCCGGGGTAAAAGCTCAAAATGGTTCCATCTCAATAGTCTGACCTTGTACTGTAGTCCCTTAAGTGCTCTTTTACATAACTTGCATAAGGCAGATCTGAATTATCTTTTGCAATGTCCAATTCCTCTATCAGGCAGTATCAAACTGTTTGACTAGATGAACTGTGTGTGTTTGCACAAGTGTCTGACTTACGTTTCTTACCTTAATCACAATCAGGCCGTGTATTACTCAAGCATATCAAGGTGAATTTCTAATAGTATTTCTGGGACAGCAATCCAGTCTCATTACACCGTGGAAAATACAGCAGCCACCACTCATTTCTCATGTCCATCCATTCTTCAGCCAGCATTATCCACATCACATAGTGCCATGTAACATCCCACCCTGCCTGTTGTCCAATACCTGTCAATACAGGAGAAGATTAATGCATACACCTAACTATATTGCAGCAGTCAAAAGTCAGTGCTTAAATGATGTTTCCACAAGAAGGCTACTTTGTTGGTATGTGTGCTACTGCAGCACTAACTGCTATATCGTGACAGCTTCACAGTAGCCAGCCTCAGAGGTCCACTCACACCACAACAGTACTTGCAGCTGCAGCCAGATCCACCCATCTCACCACTAGCATAACACTCCTGCAGCTACTCTGGCTACCCCAAACCTGCATCCTCTTGCCAATTAAGCATTCTGTATATCTCACTTCTGTCCTCAAAGACCAGTCCGTAAAACTACAGCTGCCAAACAAGCGCCACTACACTGCTGCATCATTCACTCGAACACAGTCTGTAATGCTGCCACACAATCCCACTTTCCATACACATTTACATTCTCTATTGATGGACTCATGCAAATTTTAAGATTGCTCTTAGCCATGGCATTAACTTAAATTCAACCACCTGACTTTCCTAATGCCTGTATACTTACCCCATTGTATATGAATGACCTGCTCTGTATTCTAAGAGCTCTGATGTGCATTCCAATTTGAAAGCCTGTGCTGTTTTCAATGTTGCACACTGCTGTCCTAAACGCATTCCTAGAGAGATTTTTACAGAATTGTTAAATTGTATGACATATCTGGTCAGTCTTGGCAGTTTGACCAGTTCATTACCAGGATTGTGAACTGGACAGCACCCAGTCTCCACACACCATTTATCAATGCACACATGGTCCACCATAATTAGTGGTATTACTTCTCAGCAACAGTTTAACATAGTTTCTCCAAATGATGACCTCAGTACAACACAACCACCAGATCTATACCAATAAAACTGTTCACAAGTCATGAAAAAGTAGTGTGTGTATGGACTTGGTGACTTGTGTTTCACTAACTGTTCGTCTGCTCTTTCAGCACTTATAGTACATGTTAACTGCAACACATTGTTCCACTTATGTCAAAGCTAATGACCTTCTGTTGGGACTGTCGCTTGCTAAGGCCCCCGTGTAAGGAAAGGGCAAACGTGAAATTCCTAGTCTGAGCCCTGCCCAAAACCAGCATTTCCATGTTGCTGCTTTTAAGTGTTCAAGTTCATAAGACAGGATGAATACAATGAGGCATTTCACTGTTCTCATTGTTTGCAATTGCAAGTAACACTTTACTTGTACATTACTATAATACCATGCAATCAACAATGGTAACTGAAATATCACAATGCATCGTAATACATAAGCAGTTTAGAATTAACGTGACAGTAAATGACTCCATAGATATGTCCGCTACCAATCATCCAGACAAAGGGATGGCAACATTGCATGAGGCCAAAAACGTTCTTAATTTGTTACATTTGTTTACTGGGATAGTCTCACTGGATTCATGTCCTTTGTCAGCAGAGGGCCTGGGAGAAAATCTCCCAACAGAAGAAATTACATAGATTACTCAAGTTATATTACATTACATGGATTGCACAAGTTACAGAACATTAGAAAATATAAGACTATGTATTTAGTACAATGGTTTAGTAATGCTCCCAAATCGGGACTCACAGTTCTCATGGTCAGACACAGCTACAGTTGAGACGTATCTGATTGGAAGCAGAGCTTGGTTAAGTAATTGCATACAATATTGTTTTACAGATTATATTTTGTGTAAACTTTATCAGGGTTGGTACATGGGCAGAGCCAGTTCTCTCTCTCTCTCTCTCTCTCACACACGCGTGCACCACTCACGCATTCTCTTTGTGTAATGACTGGGAAACCTGGGGACTGTGTCCATTTCAGCATGATTATTTTTTTCAACACCCATGCAGCATGTCTTTTATACCTCACTCTGTGCAGCCTACTTACATTTTTGCCGGTCTCCTGTCATTAGCCACCACCAATCGTGGCATCAGACAGGTAAGCCGGCAATACTGTGTGAGATCACCATCTCACTCAAACGCCTAGAGTCCAACTAGGACAATCCACCACCTCCTGCAAACCAATATGGGGTGATGTGCCACATGGATCTTGCCTGGAACCTAATCTGCTTGCTACTATTTCTCGTTAACTGATAAGCTTAAAGTAGGTTCTTTTGATGACCACCTCTGAATCAAGTATGTCATCTGTCCTTTATGGATCGGATGACATCTGTCACTTCTTTTTCACACTCTCCAGTTGTATATCAGCCTTGCCTGCAAGTCAGAAGGCACATGGTCTAGGCGCTGTATTGACCTTCCCTGGGTATGTCTCAGTACTATAACCTGGCACATGGACTTTGTTGTCCCACAGAATACACAAGTTGGGCACCAGAATTCAGATTCATGTCTGACCACCTCATTGGGCTGCTTTGCTTGCAATCTGTATAATTGAATGGCAAATGGTGATTTCAACTTTGAGCCATCAATGCCTGTTGGACAGGGACAATCTGTTTTCACTGCAAAAAACGACTGTCGCAGTTGGGGATTCAACTGACCCCAAGGACTGCAGCCATTTCTGGATTATTTGCCTCGTTTGTAAGCCTATGTAGCAAATCATGGACCTCACTGGGTACAGCGTACTCTGGCATCACAAACTTACCCAGGCATGTAAGGCTGCAGTAGTGTGGGAGGTCACACTCTGGCAAATGCATATAACACCGTTACGTGCAAGCATGGAAACCAACATTCTCCGGCAGACCACTGAGCAGTGTTTTTCCACAGGGAGCGGGTCTGGGACCAGTTCTGCTTGCTGACATTGCTTATTAAGGAATAGCCAAAAAGTAGTGTCTGCGGCTGACAGACTTTGCAGAAGACAACCAGTGTGAATCAAGCTAATCTGCCCTATATGGATCAGAAGCAATCACTGGCACTTCTGTTTCACACTGACCTGTCCTATGCAAGCTCTGCCATGGTTCTAAGTGAGAAGGCTCATGGTCTTCTTGTGCTGAGCTTCTCTTGCTAGGTGAAGGTACTATAACCTGCCCAATGGACTTTACTAGTAGCCGATTTCTACACCACATATGAGTCCGGTCTCAGCACCACAAAGAGCTGGCTTTCATGCGACACGTACCATTGGAGGTGTAATGGTAATTTTAAACAATGGGTGATCCACCCATGTCTCCTGGACAGAGACCTTAGGTTGATTGCGATAAGACACATCGGCATGGGTATTACAGAACCAACTGATATTGCCAATGTCCTGGCAGATAGTTTCAGTGCTAACTTTACCCCCCCCTCTCACCCCTCAAGGGCCCATATCTATACAGGAAGAATGCGGAGTCCCTGTAATCACAACCACGCAGGTAAAAGCTGCACACTCTAAAGCCAAAAACACAGCATCCATGGCACCGGAAAACATCCCAGCCTGCGTTTTACACTAACTTCAGAACGAACTGGCTCACCACTTGAGCACCATGTTCAGTCATGGTCTCACATCAGGCTTTGTGTCCACTGAGTGGCGCACTGCGACAGTTATCCCACTTCGCAAAGGGGGAGCTACCACTGATCCTGGGAACTATTGCCCTATTCGCTTGACTAGCCTGGTCTGTAAGGCCATGGAACGTATCATCATGGAACTCGTAAACAAAGACATTGGTAATCTCCGAAGTCTGGACCCCACCCAGTTCGGGTTTGTGAAAGACAGATCATGCCTCCTGAACCTGATCAACTTCTTTGAGGTGGTCACCAAAGCCGTAGACGAGGGTAAGGTGGTTTACGCAGCCTGTCTTGACCTCGCCAAGGCTTTTGACACCATCCCCCATTCTGGAATTATAGCTAAACTCACTAAACTAGGTATAAATCCTTACGTCACAAGATAGGTTTCCAATTGGCTCACTGAACACATTAAACGTTGCAGGCACCAAATCTGACTTCAAACTGGTGACAAGTTGAGTACCACAGGGTTTGGTCCTGAGACCTCTCCTGTTAGCCTGTACTTCAGAGAAGTAGATGCCAAACATAGAAGGCCAAGTTGATTACCACAGGGTTCAGTCCTGGGACCTCTCCTGTTTGGTATCTACTTCTCTGAAGTACAGGCTAACACAGAAGGCCTTTGGATAACTAAAGTTTGCAGATGACTGCAACCTAGGAGCCATCATTGAGTCCCCAAATGATGTGGACATCCTACAGAAGGGCCTCATTGAGACAGATGCCTTGTGTCAGAGCCATGGCCTCAAGCTCTATGCCAAAATGTGCATTGTCATCCACTTTGGTGAAAACTCTGTACCCATAAACTACTACATAGGCTGCAGTCTACTTAACGCCAAATGTGTAATGAGAGACCTGGGGACCCAGGTGGACAGTAGTGTCTCCTTTGATAATCACATTGCCACAGTAGTCGGGAAATCCTGTGTGGCACACCTCATTACAAGAGTTCTCCTCTAGGAAAAGGTCATTGTTCTCTACTCTACACTCAATAGACCCATTATAGAGTGAAACGCCCCTTTTGGAATGCATCGCACAAGACCTCTGCAGCAAATGGAAAGGCCACAGAAGTACCTCGGAGGATTACTGGCCTCAAACAGATGCCCTACACTGACTGTCTCAAACTCCAGCTTTACTCCGTAGCATATCGCCTACTCTGAGGTGATCTCTGCCTAACATAAAAAGCTATGTCAAACCCAGAGCTGTTGGACATGCTACATCTAAAGAAATCCCAGTCCCTCTGAGCTACATGCTCTAGGGACCTAAACCTTGTCACCACAAACAGGACATGCTGGAGGGATATATTCCGTCCCAGAGACTTCCCATACTCTGGAACAGGCTACCCATCTATGTCGAGCAAAGTTCCTCATTAGCACTCTTCAAGAAAAATCTTTAAGTGGATGGGAAGTAGGAAATACACCCCGGGGATCACTTCTGTGGCTCTGCTTGACAGGGGCACAAGAAAATAACTTTCTTGGGTGGCGTAAGCCAGGGAACCTTGTTGGCTAAGGCCCTTGGGCAGATTAGCCTAGTACCTACTTATGAGCCTATAAGGACACTCGAGGATTTTCTCAGGAACAGGGATTGCGGACTGAATGTTCTCTGGAACAGGAACATTGGAAAAGTCACTCTGAGAATTAAGAGTCGGTCACAGGCAAGATGCTGTAACACTGATTTGGATACTGGTAATAAATGTTTCCAATTTCATCTGAATTCCATTCCTTGTGATTCCACAATGTACAGTCACTGCTCTTGACGCACACTTTTCACATGTGATACAAGCAAAACCCTTTCACGACTGCATCCTCGCTATCTTCCCTTCGTGTAGTGAACGGAGCAATTTGCTGGACTTATCATTGTAGGACTTCTTGGACAAACTTTTTCAACAGTTGGTCTTTCACTGCTTTGTTTTTTTAGCTCACAGAACCAATAAATTGCTGCTGATTGGTAATGTGGTTCGGTTTTATCTTGACACAAGTCTCTGGGCAGGTGAACCAAGATGATTATCATGAGCAGTGTTTGAGACTTGGCAAGTTTAGAAAAACATTGGTATGGTCACATTTTGATTTCTCGCATCTGTTTGGCACTTTGAACTACACGTTCAGCCAAGCCGTTTGACTGCAGATATTCCGGACTACTCGTAATATGAAAAAAGTCCAATGTTTCATCAAATTTCTTGAACTGCTGACTTGGGAACTGTGCACCATTGTCAGAAAAGACTGGACTGCCATGGACAGAAAAATATCTCCAACTTAGTAATGACAGTATTGGATGTTAGGTTAGGAACTAGGTCGGTCTCAAACCAGTTTGAACAGGAATCTGCTAACACCAAGTAATGTTGACCATTCCACTTAAATACATATGTGGCTAGTGTTGACAAAAGTAGTTCAGAAATCTGTCTTAATTGAAGTGGTTATTTCTGTTTTTGCAACTTTATACTATTACATACTGAATAAGATGAAAGTACTTTATCTTTGGATGTGGAAGGCTAGTCCTCTTACCCTTTTGGTAGAATGAGTTCCTGGATGGCCATGATGCAAGATCTTAATGTACTCTTGTTGTAAGAACTTTGGAACAATTACTTTAGGACCTTTCATGATACCATTGTCTGACAAAATCTCATCTCTGTAAAGTACTGCTGCACTTCCATTGGTAAACAAGATTGTTTCAAAGGCCATCCTGGTCTAATAGAGGTTTAGCTTCTGGAGAACTGGATCTGAAGCTGTAAGTTCTAAGCTCATCAAGACGTGTGGAAGAAAAATTTCTCACTTCCATGACTTCATAATCAAGTTGCTCATTGTTATGCTGCTGTTTGTGTTTTTTGGGGGTGATCTAGATAATGTATCCGCAAGATGAAGTTTGCCTTTTGTGTAAACAAGATTGAAATTGTACTTTTGCAGTGTGAGCATCATGCATTGCAATCTGTCATGAGCTGCTTGCATTGGCTTTCTCAAAATAGTAACTAGATGTTGAGAGTAAGTTTCTGTCTGGATAGTTTGACCATAAATATAATCATGGGGTTTGCAACATTGCAGCACAGTTGCCAAAAGTTCTTTCTCAATCTGGACATATTGCACCTCGTTTTGGGAGAGCGTTCTCTATGCATATGCTACTGGTCTACCCTCTTGAAGAATGACTGCACCTAGACCAAACTTAGAAGCGTCACCTAGACCAAACTTAGAAGCGTCACCTAGACCAAACTTAGAAGCGTCACAGGAAAGTGTAACTGGTTTGTGGACATAGTATCTTAGAGTTGAACTGGCAGTTCTCTGTTTCAGGACATCAAATACTTTTTGGTGTTTATCTGGCTGTGACCAAATTACATCTTTGCATGTCACTTCTCTTAATGGTGCAGAAATTTGGCTTAAATCTGGAATGAACTTGCCTAGATAGTTGACCATGCCAAGAAAACTTGAGGCTTGGACATTATCTGGAGCTGGCATCTCAAAAATTGCTGTTTGCTTGGAAGGATCTGGTCTTAAACCTGAACTGGTAAACAAATGACCAACATAAGTAACTTCTCGTAGCCTGCATTTGCACTTCTGAGGCTTCAGCTTAAGATTCACTTCACGAGCTCTTTCCAGAACTTTCTTGAGGTTTCTATCATGTTTGACTTTCACCATTGCCTCTTACTAGAATATCTACTGTAATAGCACATGGATAGCCAGAAAAAATTTGTTCCATCACACGTTGAAATACTTTACTGGCAGAATTTATTCCAAATGTCATTCTCAGAAATGTGCATCTCGCAAATGGCTTACCGAATGTGGTTAGCAATGAAGATTTGCGATAAAACAAAATTTGCCAAAATTAACCCTTTGAATCTAAGACAGAAAGTGTCATTTGGCATGAGGTCAGTAACCTCTAACTGTGCACATAGAATGATGAGGCTTTTTTAAGGCTTTGTTCAGGCTTTGTTCAAGTCTCTTGGATCAGTACATATTCTAATGTCATCTGAGCTTTTTTTATGAGCTACTACTATTGAAGATACCCATTCAGTTGGCTTTTGTAATGGACAAATTACTTCTAGCTGCACCATTTTGTCTAGCTTGGCCTTGACTCTGTTCTGCATAGCTACTGGAACTTTCTGTGCTGGTCTGATAACTGGGTTGACCTCTGGGTCTAACTTCATGGAGTACACAACTGGTAGTTTCCCTAGTTTATCTGCGAAAGTATCCGCATAATCAGAAAAAATGGTTTGTGCAAAATGTGAGTTCTCATTCAGGCTTAAATGGTGAACTTTGTTAAATGAAAGCAGTCCCATTTTCAAACAGTTTGTCTTTCGGCTTTTCCCGGTTAGGGGTCGCCACAGCGGAACTCCAGTCTGCTAATGATTGGTAGTGGATTTTTTACATACCAGGTTACCAGCCCTGACACACAACCTTCAATGAAGGCACGTCCCATTTACGTATGCCTCCACACAGAAGACGCTCTAGCTGAGAATCTAATGGGTCAACGCCTTGCTATGTGGCGACAACGCTACCGCAGCACCACACTGAGGCCTAATAATGACTGCACATGTTTTTTGACTACGCAAAACTGAAAGTCGGCTGTTTCAAGCAGAATAACATGAAAGCACTACTGAGCCTTCGGTTTGAATCTCTTCATCACCATAAACAACAAGCTTTGCACACTTTATTTAATCAAGTTGTTCTACAGCTTTTACTCTTGCCAACATATCTGCTGACATAACATTACACTTTGAGCCAGTATCTGCTTTGAGCTCTGAGACTCACATTAATCCAAACAGTAGAAAAGATTTCATTCTTTGCCCACAAATCAATTGCATTGACTGTTTTACCAAGAAGAGACGCCATTAACCAAAAAAGTAGGGTTGCAGCCTTCTACTTGATCAACTTGCCTCTTTGTATGCACTTTTTTAATAAAACAATGTGTCTTATTTGATTTACAAAACCTTTTGAAATGATTGAACGTATGGCACTGCTGACCAAAAGCTAAGCAATTTTCTTGTTTGGGTTCATGATTTCCGCCACAATTGACAGTTGACTGAGACTTGCTACGGGTTTTGCTGAGCCACTCTTGTGCTTTGTACCCTGTAAGTAATAGAATGCGCATAGGAAGGGAGTTGAATGAGCATCTGCGTGTAAAGGGGGTAAAAAAATAGACATGGACCTACCATTGTGATAGAAGATGGACTTGCTCTTCCATATCTATCTACAATACTGCTAAGGCTAAGAGGCTTTAGCATGGTTCAGCTGGTAAAAGTTTTCCAGGCTGCGCAACACTTCCCCCATCCCATAATGTCATAGCCATAATCATCTGTGCCAGATGGACCACACCAAAATTAAACTACAGCAATGAAACACTTTTGTACTTTAACTCTTTCTCTTTTTCCTGGTATAAGCATATCATCTTATGTTACCCAATTCTTCCACAAACACTGTAATATGCATACAGCTTTACTTCTACAGTGATTTGGATTGTATTTTACATTTTATAGCACAAATAGTAAGACATCAGACTACTCAGTTTACTCTGATATAAATAAACTGCACACCATAACTACTTGGATTTAACCTGCACACCAGAACTACCTAACTAAATATAAGTAATATTCACACCAGAACTACCTAGATACAAGAGATTGAATGCAGCAATGTTAAACACAAAGCAACTGCAGATTCAGTTACACACACAGCAATGGCAGATTGAATGCAACAATGTTACACAGAGCAACGGCAGAACTATATAAATATAAGAGATTGAATGCAGCAACGGTTGAACTGCCAGGAGCACACTAAATGTATGCTCCTAATTAAGACTGAAATTCACTGTAATGGCTGAACTATGAACTAACCTAATGTAATGAATGCAGTGCAGAAACGGTTGAACTGTCGTGTGGTCCTTCAACACAGTTAGCATGATAAACTTGCATGCCCAGCCAGCAGATAGTACTAAGTAAATGTACCAAACATTTAATAAATATTAGAGCCGGCCAGGTTCAACAGTACACACCATGCATTTAAACTAAATGTGCATGCCAAGTATTGCAGGTCCTGCCTCAAAAACTGTAGGAAGATAAGACTATTGGCTTCCCTAATTCACCTGGCATCACAGTGTGCTAGTGGCCTTATACTACACACGATCATAGCCAAAAGAGTGAGAACCTATGGCATTATGATTTACGTCTTGCCTCTGAGTTATGCTTTTTTTTTTCTAATGTTTATACAGTTGTGCTTGAATTTAACTTTTTATGGGATGGTGCTAGACTAAGGTTGCTATGGCAACCCTAACTGCCACATGGGGGATCCGCCTTGGATCCCTTGGAACTACCGTCCCATCAGTCTGACAAGCCTGATCTGCAAGGGCATGGAATGCATTGTTGTGGGACTTATAAACAGACATTGGCAATCTTCAAACACTGGACCCCACCCAGTTTGGGTTTGTGAAGGGCTGATCTTGTCTCCTGAATCTGATTGACTTCTTAAAATCAGTCTCCAGAGCTGTGGACGAGGGTAAGGAGGTCCACAGCCTATCTGGACCTCACTAAGGCCTTCGACACCATCCCCCACTCTGGAATCTTAGATGAACTTACTAAGCTGGGCATAAATCCCTACGTCACTTGATGGGTTTGCCAACTGGCTTACTGACAGAACCCAGACTGTAAAAGTAGCAGACTCCAAATCCAGCTCCAGACAAGTGATAAGTGGGAGTACCTCTGGGTTCAGTCCTAGGACCACTCTTGTTTGGCATCTACTTCTCCGAAGTACAGGCCAACACTAAGGGACTCTGACTAACAACGTTTGCAGATGACTGCAAACTGGGAGCCATTATCAAATCCCCAAATGATGTGGATATTCTACAAAAGGGCTTTACAGAAACAGATGCCTGGTGCCAGAGCCATGGGCTCAAGCTTAACGCCAAGAAATGTATAGTTTATCCCCTTTGGAAAAAAAACATGTACCCATGAATTGCCACATAGGTGGCAGTACACTAAATATCGAAAATGTGATGAGAGACTTAGGGACACAGGTGGACAGTGGTCTCACTTTTGATGACCACATCGCCACAACAGTCAGGAAATCCTATGTGGCACACCTCATCACTAAGGGCTTTACATCCAGAAAAAAGGAGGCAATTGTCCCACTGTTATCCCTCATTAGACCCATTATAGAGTATAATGCCCCATTTGGTATGTACCTCACAAGACATCTGCAACAGCTGGAAAGGCCACAGAAATACCTCACTAAAAGAATCACAGGCCTAAAGCAGATGCCATATGCTAAAAAAAACTCTGGCTATACTCTGTGGCGTATCGTCTACTCTGAGGTGATCTCTGCTTAACATACAAGGCCATGTCAAACCCTGAGCTGTTGGACATGCTCCACTTAGAGAAATCCCAATCCCTTAGAGCCACACGCTCCAGGGATCTAAACCTGGTCATCACAATACCTAACATGCTGGAGGGATAAGTTCCTGACCCAGAGACTCCCTATGCTCTGGAACAGACTGCCCGTACATGTCAAGCAGAGCGCCTCATTGGCCCTCTTCAAAAGGAACCTTGATTGGATGGGAGATGAGAAATTCACCCCGGGGATCATGTCAGTCACCATGCTAGCCAGGGGTCCAGAGAAGTAAATATTGTGGGAAGAAATATCCAGGGAATTGTTATGGCTAGGCTTGTATAGGCCCTAGGGCCGATAGCCTAGTACCAACCTATGGTAGCGTGCAAGGGAGCAAGTTGCTAACTGAGCCTTAAATAGAAAGGGTGTGACAAACTACAGTAAAGGGCCTGGAATAAGGTTAGATAAGAACGGGTGATATTAAACCATGCTCAGCCTCTTAGTGCAGTGCATATGAACAAATCCGGACAACCTGGGGGACGGTGGGGTATGGATTTACTTTACATCACAGAATACCGACAAAGCCAGGTGCACCAGCTCAGCAAACGCCACAGCATAGGAAAATTAACATTTTAGCATACTAAAGCAGTAAAGGAGCCTGCAAATGTAATAGCGAAGTCCACACGTGCACCAATCACAATTTTGAGCAAACTGCTCACAGTCAATGGTTTGTTTCTGGGATGCACATGTGAACTGCTGTATAGTGATTGGACTAAAAGATTTAGTGTAAGAAGCACAATGAGAGAAATAACTTGCACGTCACCCTCTACATTTAGGAAAGAAATTCACGCTCCCCAATGTATGAAGCACAACAGAAGCCAGTGTAAAGACAGACACACAACGCGTTCCAATAGGAAAAATAAGCGTACTGGAAACAAAGGCAGAGAAAGAACTTCCCTACCTCCTACAGCTATCTTTAAGCACTCCAGGGTAGGAGAAGGACAAGGTAGGGGTGACATCACATAATGGGTGGATTTCATTGTTGTACTTGGAATCAGAGGCTGGCCATGGTGATGTAACTGGTGCCTCCAGCAAGCTTTAACTCGCGAGAGAATGGATTTGAAAGCAAAAGCTACATAGTACGCCAAGGTAGGCTCCGATATTAGATAAGTATGGTGAAGTTAATATTTTTAAATGGTGCTTTGTTGTTACTTGATGGAGGGAACTGTAAATAGAGAGCAAAAAGGCTGAGAGGTTGATTTTTTTTTTTAAAGAACCCCATTGTACTGTTCCACTTTAATTTGCTCAGCCACCTCCCCCTCTGATCTACAGACTTTTAACCCAAAATGCTTTTAATTCAGCTGAAAACTGGCTCCTTAATCATAGACTCGTATTAAATCTTAACAAAACGAAGCTGCTGCTGTTCTCCCCCACCTGTAGGTCCCCCTTACCAACATTTTACTGTCTAACAATGGCACCATTATTTCACCTGATCCCTCTACTAAACTTTTAGGTGTGGTAGTAGACTATAACCACAAGTTTGAAATGCACATTAATCAAACTGTTAGTCAAATGTGGCTCGCTATACAGGATTAAACCCTTCCTAACCCCAATAGCCAGGACTGTTGTTGCCCAGACACACCTATGCTCCACCCTTCTTTATGCCTCCCCTTTTATTTTCAAACCTGAGTAAAACTGACCTTAAACTATCAAGCTGCTATAATATTATTTCTAGATATGCCACTGGAGCAGCATACAGAACACGCCACTGTCAACTAGGGTGTATTGAAGTAGGCCAGGTAATTCAAGCCAACCAAATAGCACATTCTTTCCCAACCTGAAAACACGCCAATGCTTAAAAAGCTAGTCACCCGTACAGTAACCTCAAGACAGTATGCTCATCCAACAGGCTACTAGTTCAGTCAAAACCAACAACTCCTCTGGTGACTTTGTTCACCAACTCTGTTGGCAAAGCTTGGAACTCTCTTCCTACTTATCTTGCTTCGGTTCCCTCTATAACCCAGTTCAAAAATAGCCTTAAGCAGTACTTTAAATACGTTGGTTATGTCCTTGCCCTAAACCTGACTAACTCCTATCCTATAACCATGTGTTATGCAGTCTAAGTGAAGTAGGTCTTCTGTTACTATTAATCTGTGAGCTGGTTATGGTATAACATGGGAGAGTATATATATCTTTTTATCCTTTCATTGTACTGTATTACTGAGATGAATTTGTAAACTGTGCTTATGCATAAATGAAATTTTCTGTATGTAGGTTTGCAGCTTTTCTCCCTGGGCCTCTGCTGAAAATGGATATGTATCCATTTGGACTATCCCGGTCAACAAATGTAAAATAAATGAACCAAGTAAAAGACTTTACTGTTTACTTCCGCTACATGATGGTCGAATGTGAGATTATCAGCCAGAATACCCAGGTCTCACCACAGGTTGTGTTTAGGGAGTTGCTGTTGATGTGGTAATTAGTAGTAGCAGTGTTTTTGCCAAATGGTAAGATGCACTTTTTTGCATTTAGCTTGAGGCCATGACTTTGGCACCAGTCATTAGTTGCTATGAAACCCTTTTGCAGTATGTTATCACTCCAGCACTCCACTTAGTTGTCCACAAACTTGGTCAGCTTCAGGCCTTTTGTCTTTGCTTGAACTTCAGAGAAGTAGATCTCAAACAGTAGTGTTCCCAGGACAGATCCCTGGAAACTCCACTAGTGACAGGTCTGCTATCATAGGTAGAGGTGCCTGTTTTGATCTTGAGGGTCCTGCCTGAGAGTCAGTTGACCACCCGCCTGATTTGATAGGCATTTACACCAACTTGTTAGCTTTTCGATGATGCGTAAGTGGGGGATTTTGTCAAAGGCCTTGGCCAAGTCAAGGAAAGCTGTATGTACTGACTTTCATTCATCCAGGTTTAATGAATCCACTGGGGATCGAACCCAGGACCTTCCACATGTGAGGCAGACTTAATAACCACCACTCTACAGAACCAAATTGATTTTTGGAGTATAAAAGTTTGACAAGTTTTACGGGTTACGTGTAACATGGTGATTAACAGATCAACTCAGGCACAACAATATAAAGTTGATTTAAATCTTGTAGTGCCATAGTTAGAGCTCGATGTATAATGTGAAGTAATATTCCTGTTAATGTTAGTCCTAAGAGTGTTTGTTTTAAGAGATATTTGGACATCGGGGCTGGCGGCAAGGTTTGTGCACCATATTTGGAGGAATCTGTTCTTTGCCCGGCTGGCCTAAATACAAGTTTGTATACTTGAACTGGTGTCCAGTTTAAGGTATGTTCATTTGTAAAAATCTCTTCCCTTTCATTGTACACTTCACAATAACTGCTTTTAAATAACCCCCAAATGAGGGAAGCATCACTGGTTGACATTCACAATTCCATTTGAACAGATGAATTTGTAGTTGTTACTTTGATTACAGAATTAGCCTCCCTGTAGGAAGTGGGAGTCTGTTCGAAAGCTATTGTAACCTCTAGGAGACTAATCTGTCCCTCCAGATTTTATTAATGTCACATCAGGTTAAGGTCTTTAGAATGAGTAACCCATGTACCATTTGATTTATGGATATGCAGCATTTCCAATAAAGCAGGGTCAGAAATTGCCTTGTATGGACTGAGTAGTCTGTTTGAAACAGAGTAAAGTGACAGTGATTTCAAACTATCCCTGTAGCACAGATGTTGAAGACGATGAATTTTCCTTGAGGAACCTTTGTGGATGTCCTTCAAGAATGCAACTGCAGTCATAACATATGGGTTGTCCTGCCTCGGGCAGCCCTTGGACGGCCGGATTCCAAAGTCTGGGTCCGACGTCGGCTGATGTCTCATTTCTCTCCGACGTCAGAGTGGCTGGAGTACATAAGCATCAGCCGACGCCATCTTCTTCAGTCTTTCTTGCCGCGCGGTGCCCGAAGCAGAAGCAGTTCGCAAGTGCCGGTCGGTCAGCTCCTGTATTCTTCGAATCCGAAGTCATCAAAAAAGCTAAGTACCCCGTTGGGGACCTTTTCTTGCCTCAGCTGATGTCGGAAATTACAGAAAAAGTAAATAATTGTTTGTCTTGTGGTAAACAAATACCTCATAAGGATTTCCACTCTTACTGCCTCCCTTGCCTTGGCCCAGACCACGACGTCTCGGCCTGTGCTCGCTTCAATAAGCGCACTCTCAGGCGCCGGGCGGAGTTCACTGAAGACTTTTTCGGCGATAAATTTGACTACACAATGCCGTCGGAACATCCGACAACGCAGACTCCCAAGAAACGAAAAGACCGGGACCGACATCCTCTGCCCGCGTCTTCCACCGACACCATGCCAAAACTAACCGCGAGTGCTCTGGTTCCCTCTGAGGCGGTTATTCCACCGCTCCGAACCGAAGATGCCGCATTACCTATACCGGAGGCCACTCCGCCAGTTATTGACTTTCCTCCGGATACTGAAACCGAGGAAATGCCCGAGACCATTGCTGTTAAGGTCACTCCTGCACGTGGAGCAGCTAGGCCTCCCTTGTCCATGTCTATCAAGGCCTACACATGTGCCAAGGCAGCCAGCAAGTCCAAGCATCTTTCTGCTAAAACCTTACCTCAGCCTACTCCTGAAACTCAAATCATGGCAATGGCCACAGATTTAATTTCCCTGATCAGAGGTTCCCAGGCCCATCCTAAGAGGATCCCAGCCTCCTCCTGATAAGAGGCCCAGGGTTGAACCCTCTGACCCTCTTCCTACAGATGAAGATTCTGAGGACTCTGTTCACTCCGAAAACCAGGAAGAGCTCTTCCAGACCTATGAGGATTCAGATGCAGAGGACTCCATTCCCGCGGCTTCTCCTCCTGAGGATATGTCTTTTGGGGAAGTTCTGCATTCCATGAGGGAGCATTTTAAGTGGCAAGGCCAGGAATATTCAGATTCCAGAAAGCGCTTTCGAACCTTCCTTAAAAAGCCCCAACACAGACCCTTAGCTATACCTCCTGTGCTTGATGTTTTGGATGATTTATACTCTGACTCAGTGTTACCCCTGATACTCTTCCTCCTGCTCCTGTCAAGCCTGACAGATACTATAGGGTCCCAGAAACCCATTCTCATTTCTTCAGGGCCCATGCTGTTGATTTAGAAACAATTTCCCAGGGGCCTAAAGGGGTTTCGGCTACCACCTCCAAAAACCCTTTGCCTTCCGACAGGGAAGCAAGGTCCTTAGAGAGATGGGGGAAGAAGGTCTACACCTCCACTACTTTGAGAGCTCTCAATTGTCTCTCGCATGTTTCAATATCAGGATTTCCTGTTAGATGATTTACAGAAAAGATTGGCCTCCCCTGAACCTTTAGATAGGAAGTCTTTGCAGGAGGCTGTACACAATTCTCAGCATGTTAGCAATCATTTTCTACAGTGTGGATATGATGCATTGGAAGCTTCATGTAGGGCAGCTATGACAGGGGCGGTCATTCGTAGACATGCATGGTTAAAAGATCAACCTTTACCAGATCATGTTAAGGCAAAACTTCTTTATGCACCCTTGGAAAAGAACAAGCTTTTTGGTGCTAATGCTAAAGATGTGTTAAAGTCCATTGAGGAAAAAGCCAAGTTGGTTCAGACAGTCAAAGATTTCCTCCAGGTTCAGCCACCCAGATTCAGCAGGAAGTGGCCTTCTAAAAACTGGTCCTTTCCTAATCCTGAAAGATTTCAAAGGGGCAAAAACAGGCGTGCCCGAGGAAGAGGCCATTACAGAGGATCCTACAGGGGACTACAATGGCAACCAGCAAACCAAAGAAGTGGCACAGGGGTTTCTCCCGCCCCACAGGGACAATCTCAATGACTTTCCTCTAGTTCCGCTGACCAAGGAGCAAGCAGAAGCTCCTTTGGGCGGAAAATTATCTGTTTACAAAAAATTGGCACAAACTGACAAAGGACAAATGGATTTTAGACATTATAGACCACGGTTACAGGTTCCATTTTCATACCTTGCCAAGAAAACTGGGCATGCCAAACCTTCCACAAAATCAGAGGGCAGAGGCTATCAAGCAAATTTCTCTGCTTGCTCAGATCAAAGCAATAGAAAAAGTTCCACAACAAGAACAAGGTCAGGGGTTTTACTCGAGACTGTTCTTGTTCCAAGAAAAGAAACTCAATGGAGACCAATACTGGACTTGTCCGCTTTAAACACTTTTCTCATAGTACCAAAGTTCAAAATGCTGACTCTACAGCAACTCCTTCCCATGCTGGGCAAGGGGTCTTGGCTGATTACTCTGGACCTCAAGGAGGCATACCTGCATGTCCCTATCAGACACAGCTGCAGAAGATACCTCAGATTTCTTGCAGGGCCAGAGCATTATCAATTATCAGCTTTGCCATTTGGCTTGTCTACTGCGCCCAGAGTTTTCATGAAATGCCTGGCTTCAGTAATTGCTCATTGCAGGCTCCAGGGGATTTAAATCTACCCGTACCTGGACGATTGCCTCATACAAGCGGATGACAAACTAACTTTGACAAAAAACTTGAATTATGTCATACATTTGCTACAGGCTCTGGGATACACAGTCAACTTTCAAAAGTCAAGACTTCAGCCATCCCAGCAAATTACCTTCTTAGGAGCCAAACTAGACACAGCCTCTCAAATGGCTTACCTGACAGAAGACGAGCAAAAGAAGTTAACTCATTACTTCAAAAGTTTAGCAAAGCTCACCCAGATGACTGCAAGGAGATTCCTACAGGCCCTGGGTTACATGGCATCCTGCATTCTCCTGGTTCCACTAGCAAGACTACACATGAGAAAGCTTCAATGGTACCTAAAAAGCTTATGGTCTTAACACAGCAACAACCTAGAAGCAACCAATACCGCTCATTCCATGTCTTCAAAAGGAGTTTCTATAGTGGGCCTCAGTAAGCCAGTCAAACACAGGTAGGTCATTCAAAAAACCTCAGATAACACAGAACATGACCACAGACGCCTCAGACCTTGGATGGGGGGGCGCACATGGTGGGCAGGTGTATTCGAGGACCATTGTCTCCAAAGGAAACACATCTGCATATCAACCAAAAAGAAATGCTGGCAGTAATGCATGCCATCGAGGCCTTCGGACAACAACTACAACCAGGCCACCTACTAATACGGACAGGCAACACCACTGTGATGTGGTACATAAACAAGCAGGGGGGCACTCATTCTTACCCCCTTTGCAGACTGACAATGAATCTTTGGGAAAAATCACTGAGCCTAAACATACAGTTGCAATCCCAGTTTGTTCCAGGCAAAGACAATGTTCTGGCGGACAGTCTAAGCAGGAATTTCCTAGACCCCCACGAATGGAGGTTACATCCAGAAATCTTTATACGACTCACTTCGACATGGGGCAGGCCGGACGTAGACCTATTTGCCTCCCACCTCAATCATCACTTACAAAAGTTCTGTTCAAGGGCATATCATCCACAAGCATGGAAAATAGATGCTGTCTCATTCAACTGGAGCTCCCTAAAAATCTATGCATTTCCACCTCTGCCACTGATGACCACAGTGTTACTAAAGATCAAAGCAGAGCAGCCCAAGGGGATCCTAATAGCTCCCAGACTGGCCAAGACAACACTGGTACCCACTACTACGGAGCATATGTCACAACAAAACGTGGACCCTCCCCCAATGGCCCCAACTTTTGACTCGACACAACTTCAGGACAGTTCATCCCAACATCCAGACGCTACAGCTAACAGCTTGGGAGATCCCATGAATAACCTCAACCTACCTCTTTCCAAGGAAGTTCAGCGGATACTGACAGAAGCCCGCAGACCATCCACCAGAAAGGTTTACTCAGCCAAATGGAAGAGATTCAGCATTTGGAATACCACCAAGGGCCATGATGCATCACTTTTGAGCATCCCACTCATCCTGGAATATTTGGCAGATATGCTACATAATGGACTCTCATACTCTATAAAAATACATGCTTCAGCTATCTCAGCTAGATACAACACTGATCCACCTGTGTTTTCGCATCCTTTAAGGCAATTTCTTAGAGGAATCAAGAATATAAAGCCCCCAAGAAAGGCACCAGTACCAGCTTGGGACCTCAACTTTGTCCTAGAAAAATTGACTCTACCTCCCTTTGAGCCAGCAGCTTCTGTGGATTTACAATTTCTTTCCTGGAAGACAGCTTTCCTGTTGGCCATTACCTCAGCAAGAAGGGTTTCGGAATTACAGGCCCTACTGGCTATACCACCGTTCATAACTTTTCAGAGACAGGGTCTCCTTACGAACCAACCCTACCTTTCTCCCAAAAGTGGTATGTAGGGTCTCTTTAAATCAAGCAATTCACCTGCCTACTTTCTTTCCCAATCCTGAGAACAAAGGGGAAAGACTGTTGCATACCTTGGACATTCACAGACAACTTCGCTACTACCTGGACAGAACCAAAACCAGTAGGAAGTCTGATCAGCTTTTTGTAGCTTACGCCCCTGGAGTACAAGGAAAAGCAATTTCCAAACAGACAATTTCAAAATGGATTGGACATTGCATCGGATTCTGTTATTCCTTCCATGGAAAGTGTGTGCCAGCCAATGTCAGACCACACTCCACCAGAGCTACAGCCACCTCTACAGCATTCTTAAGAGGGGTGCCTACAAAAGACATTCTAGAAGCTGCTACATGGAGCTCCATGCATACATTTTCCAAACACTACAACCTTCCTCTATATTCCAGATCCAGAGCAGGCTTTGCTTCGGCAGTCCTGCAGGAATTGATAGCTACACCATCCTTTTCTTAGAGCATTCCACCTCCCCCAGCTAAGCTATGGTATTCAACCCATATGTTATGACTGCAGTTGCATTCTTGAAGGACATAGTACAGTTTTGTACCTACCATAAACGTGGATGTCCGATAGATATGCAACTGCAGTCGGATTTTCCCTCCCTCCTTCCCCTCTATGCCTTGGGTCCACTCCTATCCCTGTTATCCTTAGCTGGGGATATCTGTTATGGTGTATATGTTTATTGCTTATTTATTTGTCTGGAAACCTGTTTTATCTTCCAATTTGATTACAGCCTTCCTTGGAGGGCACCTGGCATCTGGGGCAAGAAACATTGAAGAAGATGGCGTCGGCTGATGCTTATGTACTTCAGCCGCTCTGATGTCTGAGAGAAATGCGACATCAGCTGACGTCGGACCCAGACTTTGGAATCCGGCCGACCGAGGGCTGCCTGAGGCAGGACAAACCCATATGTTATGAATGCAGTTGCATATCTATCGGACATCTACATTTATGGTAGGTACAAAACTGTACTTTTCTCCAGTTCCAGCTGGTGCTTTTTAAGGTATGTACCAAGAGGGGCGTTTTACTCCGTTATTGGCCTGATGAGGGAAGAGTACAGGGAGGTTATAACCCCCCCCCCCTTTCTTTTCTTGGGAGACAGTGTCCTTACGAGATGAGCAGTTTTTGGAGACACAGTGGTCAAATAGAAGGTGCTGTCAACCTGTGTGCCCATGTCTCTCACCACTGAGTGCATACTTAAGGTGCTGCTATTGATGTAGTTAGCAGGAACATGCTTTTACCAAAAGGAATGATGCTACATTTGTTTGCATTGAGTTGAAGGCCATGACTTTGGCACCAATCATTTGTTTAAGACCCTCTTGTAGGATGTTCTCATCAGCAAACTTTCTCTGAAGTACAAGCAAAAACTAAAGGTCTGTGGCTAACAAAGATTCCAAACAGAGAGGTCCAAGGACTGATCCTTGTGGAACACCACTAGTTACAAGTCTGCCCTTAGAGGTGGATTCCCCTATTTGGACCTAGTTCCATCAGTTAGCGACAGTAACGATATAAGGGTTGATGCCTAGTTTGGTGAGTTTGTCAATGATACCTGAGGGGGATAGTGTCAAATACCTTGGTTAAGTCCAGGTAGGCAGTATGCACAGATTTCCCTTCGTCCATGGCCTTGGTGACTGTTTCGTCTACCAGGTTGAACAGGCATGACCTCCCTTTGACTAACGCAAGCTGAGTAGGGTCAAGTGTTTGGAGATTACTTAGTTTATAAGGCCTTTTGTCTTTGCTTGGACTTCAGAGAAGTAGATCCCAAACAGTAGTCCCAGGACATACCCCTGGAAACTCCACTAGTGACAGTTAAAAGGCAGGTAAGACTAATCGGGCTAATGGGTCTATAGTTCTTGGGGTCAGTGAAAGCCCCATCTTTTGTGCAAGGGAATAACTGTAGCTGTTTTCTGTTCAGCTGGTATGAAGCCGGTGCTTAGACTCTAAAGAGTACTAAATGGTGTTGGTAATTCATGTTGGTGCGTATGTAGGACACATTGTGGGATATTATCAGGTCCCATAGATGCTGTGTTTTTTGGCCTTAGGGCATTTATGATCTGCTCATTAGAGGTGCAAGGCAGGGGACAGGTGGTAGGGATGTCATGGGTTATGTGTAGCAGGGACAAGGGAGTGAAGTTTTCACAGAACCTGTCAACCAGTACGTTGGCTATGCCCAGAAGCTCAGTATATCTGGTATTTACTACCAGTTCAGCACAAATCTGGGCCTTTCCTTTTAGATTACAAATGTAACTGTAGAATTCTTTGTGGTTGTCCTTTGTTGAGGAAGCTAATTTAGACTTGTAGTTTGCTTTCGAGGACTTCACAAGAAGTCTTATTTGCTTGTTCAAGCTGAGGAGGAAGCGTTTCCAGTTTAGGAGGGCTCGCTCCCTCTTGCGCAGCAATTTCTTCTTGTAAACCCCGTTTATGGCAGATGTCCACTAGGCAGGTTTATCTTCCTTGAGCTTGTTTTGGTCCTGTCTGGTAAGGCTGAGTCAGTGTAGGCATACAGGTGTTCGTATAGAGCATTGGTGTAGAGCTCTGCATAGTTGCCATTCCCATCTGAGGGAGGAGGTGCAGTGAAGCTATTTATACCATCCTGTAAAAATTAGTCTGGTTTGGAGGGGGGGGGGGTCAGGTGTGATTAGTTCGAATGAGACCGAATTGTGATGTCCTACAAGAATGCAACTGCAGTCATAACGTGGGTTGTCCTGCCTCAGGCAGCCCTCGGTCGGCCGGATTCCAAAGTCTGGGTCTGACGTCAGCTGATGTCGCATTTCTCTCCGTCAGAGCGGCTGGAGTACATAAGCATCAGCCAACGCCATTTTCTTCAGTCTTTCTTGCCGCACGGTGCCCGAAGCAGAAGCAGTTCGCAAGTGCCGGTCGGTCAGCTCCTGTATTCTACGATACCGAAGTCATCAAAGGGCAGAGGCTATCAAGCAAATCACTCTGATGACTCGAATGAAAGCAATAGAAAGAATTCCACAACAAGAACAGGGGTTTTACTCAAGACTGTTCCTTGTTCCAAGAAAAGAATCTCAATGGAGACCAATACTGGACTTGTCCGCATTAAACACCTTTCTCATAGTACCAAAGTTCAAAATGCTGACTCTACAGCAACTCCTTCCCATGCTGGGCAAGGAGTCGTGGCTGATTACTCTGGACCTCAAGGAGGCATACCTGCATGTCCCTATCAGACAAAGCTGCAGAAGATACCTCAGATTTCTTGCAGGGCCAGAGCATTATCAATTCTCAGCCTTGCCATTTGGCTTATCTACTGCGCCCAGAGTATTTACAAAATGCCTGGCTTCAGTAATTGCTCATTGCAGGCTCCAGGGTATACAAATTTACCCGTACCTGGACGACTGCCTCATACAAGCGGATGACAAATTGATGACAAAAAACCTGGATTATGTCATACGATTACTTCAAGCTCTGGGATACACAGTCAACTTCCAAAAGTCAAGACTGCAGCCATCCCAGCAAATCTTCTTAGGAGCCAAACTAGACACAGCCTCTCAGATGGCTTACCTGACAGAAGACAAGCAAGAGAAGTTAACTCATTACTTCAAAGGTTTAGCAAAACTCACCCAGATGACTGCAAGGAGATTCCTACAGGCCCTGGGTTGCATGGCATCCTGCATTCTACTGGTTCCATTAGCAAAACTACACATGAGAAAGCTTCAATGGTACCTAAAAAGCATTTGGTCTCAACACAGCAACAACTTGGAGACAGTCATACCACTCCTTCCATGCCTTCAAAAGGAATTCCTATGGTGGGCCTTGGTGAGCCAGGAAAACACAGGTATGTCATTCAAAAAACCACAGATAACACAGACCCATGACTACAGATGCCTCAGACCTTGGATGGGGGGGCGCACATGGAAGGCAGGTGTATACAAGGACAATGGTCTCCAAAGGAAACACATCTGCATATAAACCAAAAGGAAATGCTGGCAGTAATGCATGCCATCGAGGCTTTTCAACACCAACTCCAGCAAGGCCATTTAATGATACGGACAGACAACACCACTGTGATGTGGTACATAAACAAGCAGGGGGGCACCCACTCTTACCCCCTTTGCAGACTGACAATGCAGCTTTGGGAGAAATCACTGAGCCTAAACATCCAGTTACAATCCCAGTTTGTTCCAGGAAAAGACAATGTGTTGGCGGACAGCCTAAGCAGGAATTTCACAGATCCACACGAGTGGAGGTTGCATCCGAAGGCCTTCAGACAACTCACTTCGACATGGGGAAAGCCAGAAGTGGACCTATTTGCCTCTCACCTCAACCATCTTCTACCAAAATTTTGCACAAGGACATACCATCCAAAAGCTTGGAAAATAGATGCCCTCTCATTCAACTGGAACTCCCTAGCAATCTATGCATTCCCACCTCTGCCACTGATGACCTCAGTATTACTAAAGATCAAAGCAGAGAAGCCCAAGGGAATCATAATAGCTCCGGATTGGCCAAGACAACACTGGTACCCACTACTACGGAGCATATTTCACACCACGAGGTGGGCCCTCCCTCAGTGGCCTCTACTTTTGACTCAACACAATTTCGAAACACTGCATCCAAACATTCAGACTCTGCAGCTAACAGCCTGGGAGATCACATAAATAACTTCAGCTTATCTCTCTCCAAGGAAGTTCAGCGGATACTAACAGAGGCTTGAAGACCATCCACCAGAAAGGTTTACTTAGCAAAGTGGAAAAGATTCAGCAATTGGAATACCAGCAAGGGACATGATGCATCATTGTTGAACATCCCACTTATCTTGGAATATTTGGCAGATATGTTAAAGAACGGCCTCTCGTATTCTTCCATAAAGATACATGCATCTGCTATTTCAGCTAGATAAAACACTAATCCTCCTGTTTTCTCTCACCCCTTACTAAGACTATTCCTCAGGGGAATCAAGAACATTAAGCCACCAAGAAAGGCCCCAGTGCCAGTCTGGGACCTGAATTTTGTCTTAGAAAAACTGACTCTACCTCCTTTTGAGCCAGCAGCTTCAGTTGACTTGCAATTTCTCTCATGGAAGACAGCTTTCCTGTTGGCAATTACTTCAGCAAGAAGGGAAGGGTTTAGGAGCTACAGGCCCTAATGGCAATACCACCCTTTATTATTTTCCACAGAGACAGGGTTTCATTAAGGACCAACCCTACTTTTATGCCAAAGGTGGTATCTAGGGTTTCTCTAAGTCAAGCCATTCATCTGCCTGCTTTCTTCCCCAATCCTGAGAATAAGGGGGAAAGACTTTTGCATACCTTGGACATTCACAGACAACTTCGATACTACCTGGACAGAACCAAGGCCAGTAGGAAGTCTGAACAACTTTTTGTAGCTTACGCCCCTGCAGTCCAAGGAAAAGCAATTTCAAAACAGACTATTTCTAAATGGATTGGACATTGCATCAGATTCTGTTATTCCTTTCATGGAAAGACACTTCCAGCCAATGTCAGACCACATTCCACCAAAGCTACAGCTACCTCTACAGCATTTTTAAGAGGGGTGCCTACCAAGGACATTCTAGAAGCTGCTACATGGAGCTCCGTGCATACATTCTCCAAACACTACAATCTCCCTCTATATTCCAGATCCAGAGCAGGCTTTGCTTCGGCAGTCCTGCAGGGTTTGATTGCCACACCATCTTTCCTAGAGCATACCTCCTCCCCCAGCTAAGCTATGGTATTCTACCCACATGTTATGACTACAGTTGCATTCTTGAAGGACATAGTACAGTTTTGTACCTACCATAAATGTAGATGTCCGATAGGCATGCAACTGCAGTCGGATTTTCCCTCCCTCCATACCCCTCTATGCCTAGGGTCCACTCCTATCCCTGTTACTCTTAGCTGGGGATATCTGTTATGGTGTATTTGTTTTATTGCTCATTTATTTGTTTGGAATCCTGTTTTTGTCTTCCAATTTGATTACAGCCTTCCTTGGAGGGCACCTGGCATCTTGGGCAAGAAACACTGAAGAAAATGGTGTCGGCTGATGCTTATGTACTCCAGCCACTCTGACGTCGGAAAGAAATGTGACATCAGCCGACGTCGGACCCAGACTTTGGAATCCGGCCGACCGAGGGCTGCCTGAGGCAGGACAACCCACATGTTATCACTGCAGTTGCATGTCTATCGGACATCTACATTTATGGTAGGTACAAAACTGTACTTTGTCAGATGTTACCAGGAAGCCCACACAGAGGGAGTGCTACAGTGGTCTGCCATATTAGTAAGCACCAGATCCAGGAAGTTGGCACCCGTTGTGGGGGTGTCAACCAACTGGTCCAGGGTACTGGAGTTAACTAAGTTGAGGAACCTTTGGGCAGGTGAGCTGGAATGGAGGTTGGCCATGTCTTCAACTATTGGGATTTCCTCTGGGCAAGTGAGTCCTACTTGTTCCTGGGAGAGAACAACGAGGGCTTCCCTGTTTAGAGAGAGTGTTGTGCTCATTCCTGGGGAAGCTGCTGCTGGCACAGTTGACCCAATTTCTCCTGAGAAAAAGGAGCGGCAAACTAGTCCATTGTAAAAAAATGAGTATATACACAGTTTAGTTCTAGCTCAACTCAACTCTGATCCTTCTTATACGGTCATTTCTAATACAAGAAAGAGGGGATGCCTCTTTTTTCCTGAACCAATCAAATCTCCTGAATCTGGACAGGACAGTTAACAGATGCAGGGTTTTCTCCTCAGATTTCTGAGCCTGACTCTGAGGAGATCATAGTACCTGATTCTCCTTATGGGGGGTTCTTTCATTGGAATTATTTCCAGAATATGCCAGTGTGAGAACAAGTTTCTCAGTCCCTCAGATTACTATGGCTAGATGGAATTTTCAGAACCTTCACCAATTTCTCTCTTGGCTTTAGAGGATGTGTGCATGCAAGGATATGACTGCATGCAATTTTCTTGACTGACAACCTGCTGTCCTTAAAAAGGTGGATGGCTTCTATAAAGTTCCTTAGTCTTTTAAATCGTAGCTTAATTCCTCTGCTGCTAAACATTTTTATCTGATGTCAGAGTTCACTTAATCCATGTCTGTGGGTTCAGTTCTGTATATCTGAACCAACTCTGCCGTTATTCCAGCTCGTGCCTTCCAAAAACTCTCTAGCATAGCTGTACCCATAATGCTCCTGTCAAGATTCTCATATCGCTGTTACTGCTTTTAAGTGCCAGGTACGTTCCTCTCCTGTTGGCTCTCGAGCTAGTAATTTCTTCAGTTTGAGTGTTTTAACATTTTCTGTGTTTTTCTCATCTATTTAGTTCTGTCATTGTCCAACTCCTCCTCTTCATTTAACTGCTGTGTTTTTTTTCCTTGGTATAATGTTGGTAGCCTCCCTCCTTTCCTCTACCTATTTGGTAATCTTCCATCTACCATTGTTTGTACCTTACCTTTCCTTCACTGTTACGGTAACTATGTTGGTATGCTCCCCCCCCCTTTTAAACCATTTTCTCCTTTCCCTTTCTGGTGTGCGTGTTTTGAGTGACATGGCTAAAAAGTCAAACATTTCTGGCTTCACGAAATGCCAGAAGTGCGACCGCAAACTGCCAGATTTGGACTTTCATGACTTGTGCATGTACTGCTTTGGCCTGGTGCATCTTCAGGGTGACTTCAATCTGTCATGAGTTTAGCCACTGGGTCCTTGTAGAGAGAATAAGTTTATCTCAAGGCATGATAAAATCTAGCTTTGAGGCTAGATCCATGACCTCCTAAAACTGATAAAAGTTCCCCTTCCTCTAGGCATGAGGAGTTGGAAAAGAGAAGCTGCTTGGTTTCTTCACTTACCTCGGAACTGCCTGTAAAAAGAAACTTTCTGCAGAATCCTCGGGGAAAGTAGTCTTCACTGATGCCATCAGCGCAGATTTTCCACACAGACAACTATGGCACCCACCTCTTCCTCAGCTCGGACTACTTCACCCTCCTCTATTCCACCAATTTTGGAACCAAAGAAGTTTTCAAACGAACTTAACATGGACTAGATAATTCCCAAGGATTGATCCCTTTGTGGACAGGCCACCAAGCCTCTCTTTGGGTAGACCTCAGTCCCCGTCGGTCTGCTCCACCAAGAGTGTCACTGAATCGGATGTTTGTAGGCTGATGGACTATCTCTGTGAGGGTATTCGCCATTCCTCAGTTCCTAGCCCTTCTGGCACTGGAGCCTTAAAGGTTTCTCGACCTACCTTTGTTCCTCCTGTGACTCTATCTGAGCTTTAGGAGTTTCCTGTTTCAACATTCCCGGTGTCCACTGTATGGGTGCTAGAGAGACCACTTTTATTTGAGACGTCCATATTTCTCTGGGCTTTGGGCTCTGGGGTGGTTGCCTTGGTGCGGGATGGGACCATGGTTTTGAAGGAGTCTGTTTGATTCTCGGCTCCCATTCCTGTACAGACACCTGCTTTCAGAGCCATGGAGAGGGCCTTGTCCACTAATCACAGTTGATTCCACTTTCATTGGAACAACCCCCTGGTCCTTTCCCTCGCCCAGAGCTACCTCCAGCCTCTGACTTGGGACAGCAGGCACAGAAACCTCAGGATTCAAACTGTGCTGGTTATGTCTTCAGACACAACCTCGGTAAGTCCCACTGAGGAGGTATCCTGGAAGAGAAATTGGCAAGAGGAAGCTGTCCGAATCCCCTGAAGAGTCTTTCACAAAGTACTGACTTTGAAGGGAAGGTTCCCCAAAGTCACCCCAGAAGACCTCTCCTTCAGTGACATTCTAGAGATCTTAAACAGAGGGGTGGCTGGACTTAAACAACCTTCCTCGGAGGAATCTGTATACCTGGAGGCTTTATTTTTCCCTGACCATCTACTGCCTGGATTTCTTCACCTGCTGACCATTTGATTAAACTGATCGTTCAGTGGGCCTGGAAGATTCCCGACTCCATCGAGCCAGTCCTCAAGAGACCAGTGTGTACATTATCCGCTCCCACGGATCAGCAACATTGGGCTAAAAGGATGCCAATGAAGGCCATGGTTGTTGCGGCAGCCACCAAGAAGGAACTTACTGATGAAGATCCTACTTTCCATCCTCTTAAAGAGTCTAGGACGATGGATAGATTTGGGAAGTGTGTATATGCTTCATTGATGCTTGGGTCTTTGAATTTCATGGCACATTTCACTAGGCTTCAAAGGGATCTGCTAAAGGAACTATTGACTACCTTGATAGGAAACGTAGCTGAGGGGGTTCAAGCTATCTTCCCAACTGGTGACCCACGATTCCGTATGTAATCCATCCATGAGGCTCATTGCGTGCACAGCTGAAGGGTTAACCAGAGCAGCAGGTTCTGGCATGGCTGAGACGGCACGGCTGGATGCACTTGTGTGACTTTGAGGAGCTGTTAGTCTTTTTTTTTCATCAATACTTCTTTTGCCGGAACATCCCCTTTTGCAACCTAAGGAGACCCTTGCTAGATGTGAGAAAGATGGGAAGATGCCTTCTGCTGTGGGCATATGGTTTTCAACTTCTCAGCGGCCCTGTTCTAGGAACCAGTGGAGTGGAAGACTATGGCTCAAAGTCCCAAGGACCTTACCAGGACTCCTATGGCAACGATTCCTCCTGGGGCAGGGGGGTTATAACAGAAGACTCCATGCTAGAGGCAGAGGTGGTCGAAGAATCAGGGTTCCAGGGATTCTTTCCCTGGAAATTTCTATTGGTGTTCTTGAACAGAGGCCTGATTGCTGTCCTCTGGAGGCTGTCGCGGGATGACTTTCCCTGCAGCCTAACTGCCTGGCTAATCATAACAATGGACAGTTGGGTGCAAGAGGAGCAGAACCAGAGTTTATCATATTCCCTTTCCAGCCAACCCAAGAGAATCCTGGATGTTCTTCTGAGTCACTGGGATGAGGCAGTACTAGAAATTCAAAACTGCTCTACAAAAGAGTCATCCAGTCTCACCAGACCAGATAGAATCCTGAGTTTACTCGAGATTCTTTTTAATGCAAAGAAAACTGGGGACTGGAAACCAGTTTTGGATCTCAGTGCCTTGAACAAGTCTGTTTAAAATACCCAATTTTTGGATGGTCACTGTTCAATCTACTCTCTGTTCTTAGGGAAAGATGATTGTATGTGCTCAGAAGGTCTTCAGAATGCATATTATCACATAAAAATAGACAATTGCTCCAGAAGATTTCTGCACTTCCGGCTGGGAGACTGTCCTTACCAGTTGAGAGCCGTGCCTTTTGGCTTTACCACCTCCCCCAGGGTGTTCACCAAGTACAGGTTAGCAGTCGCAGCTCACTTCAGACTGGAAGGATTCTGGGTGTTTCATATTTAGACTGGCTCATTACTGCAACTTCCAGGCATCTACTACTACAAACAAGGAATTATGTCCTTCAAACTTGTTCATCACAGTAAACTACGGAAAATCCCATCTAATGCCAGCAGAGCATCTAGAGTTCGTAGGAACGGTGTTGGACACACACACCTGTATCATGAGTCTTCCTCCAGAAAGACTTCAAAAAAGAAAATCACAAGTCAGATTACTCACAACGGAATAGTCACTGCAAGATCAGTACTTCAGGTTCTAGGATCTTTGAAAAACACCCCGGTGTCAACCAATTAGCGAAACAGTTCCAAAAGACAACTCTCCAATTCTTTAAAATGCTAGTTTAATCCACATAACGCCAACCGGAACAGTAACTGTGACATCCACTAAACAGGAACAAAAGAACTTACATAGCTCAAGGACAAACAAAAACGCTAAGTGCAGTTTAGCGCTTTCAACCAATTCACTATGGTCTTCTTCAGAACTGCATGTAAAAGCATTCAATTCATTTAAATTAACTTTTTGGCGCCAAAAGATGTGACGTGTCTTAAAGGTACTACGCTAGAATCTATTGTAACATACTATGTTTGCAACGAAAATTCATTATGACACCATGATTGTTAATTCATAAACATCTCATATAAACACGCAAATTGTAAATTAACAATAACAGTGCAAAGATTGGTGAACGGACTTGATCATATCAATATATGTGATATAAATAATGTCAATATCAACAACACTATGTAGTTAGTGTTGAACAATCACTCAATACTATGATACCTTTTAAAAAACTTATACAATAATATCTAACGCTAAAAATAGTATTACACACTAATTCCACATATGGTTAAGGATTCGTGGTGTTTCCTTTCAAAGTACCCAGTTTCTGGCCCTGAGAATTTTGACCCTAAATTTATCATCACCATTGATGTGATTGATTTATTTTCATGTATCCCTAAGGAAAAGGGGTTAGACGCCTTCTCTAACAGCTTGAGGAGGCATACAGATTTAGAATGGGATACCATCAGCCTGTTAACTGAAATGATGACACTAGTTCTAGAGAATAATTATATTTACTTTGAAGGTGAGATCTTCCAGCAGACTAGGGGTGTTGCGATGGGGGCGGCTTGCGCCCCCATCTATGCTAACCTAGTCATGCTTCATTGGGAAGATGAAACATTGTTTAAGAACCCACTTTTTTCCAAAGTTATATACTACTCCAGATTTCTTGATGATATATATTTGTTGTGGCAAGGAACTTTCGAAGAACTGCAGATGTTTATAGAATTTATTAACAGCAGTAGTGACTATTTAAAGTTCACTTATGCTATTGATTCTAAGGGCTTGCCATATCTGGACACATTAGTAACTCATCACAATGGAAAAGTGAACTCAAAAATTTTTAGGAAGTCCACCTTTTCGAATAATTATCTGGAGTTTACTAGTTGTCATCCTTCCAGATTGAAATTTAATGTCTTTAAGGGACAATGCATTAGGGCCGCTAGAATGGTATCGGATCTAGTAGACTTGCAGATGGAATTTTTACAAATTCAGAGTTACTTTAGGGAACGTGGCTACCCTCAAAACATGATGGATGAAATCATTACAGATATTATGAAGAATCGGGGCACCAAATATACACCGCTTTTGGGGTCGGGTGACATTCAAAATCTGCCTGATTTGAACAACAAAGGACTGGGACCCAGTTATTTAAGAGCATGTATTATACCATACAATACAGGGTCGGATAAAATAAAACAAATTATTTTTCAGTTTTGGCACTTGATCAGTAGTGACCAATACTTGGTTAACATATTGGGTAAGAAACCTAAATTTGTATATCGGATGGGTTTCAACATGAAAAAATTATTGGAACACCACACAAAAGAAGTGAGTAACATAATAGCTTTAAAGAGTAGTAATAAATGTGGTTTTTGCAACTACTGTAAATACATGTACTGTCAAGGAAATTTAAGATTAGAGAATGGACACAAGTATAATAAAATGTAAAAAGAGAAATTGCAACACACGACAGGTTATTTATTTAGCCAAATGCGATTCCTGAGAGGCTTTTTATGTGGGACGTACTGAACGGTGCATAAAAAAGCGTATTTACAATCATTTATATAGCATTAGGGTGAAGGATTTTACTAATGCTTTATCTAGACATGTACAACAGTTAGGTGAAACACACATGTTTAAATTTTTAATATTGGAAGTAATTCCGAACAATCCTAGGGGTGGTGACATTAAAGCTCTTATTGCATTTAGGGAAAGTTGGTGGCAACTATTTTTAGATGCGACCACACCACCAGGATTGAACGACAGCATTTCTATTAAGTCTCCTTACTTAGAATGTATTAGCTTATGAATTCATATTTTGTTATCCATATGTGAATATTAGTGATAACAGTATATGTGGTAGCCCAGTTACACTCTAAAGCTGAGATATACATATACACTCTATACACATTATGATAATTTTTTTAGATATACATTTTTTTAGATATACATTTCTTTCATACATTTTTTTATACATTTCTTATGCAATAGCAATTACATATACACTTTTTCTATTTAATAGCAATTTTATGCAATACTATTTTTAGCATTAGATATTATTGTATATGTTTTTATAAAGTTTTTTAAAAGGTATCATAGTATTGAGTGATTGTTCAACACTTTAACTACATAGTGTTGTTGATATTGACATTATTTATATCACATATATTGATATGATCAAGTCCGTTCACCAATCTTTGAACTGTTATAGTTAATTTACAATTTGCGTGTTTATATGAGATGTTTATGAATTAACAATCATGGTGTCGTAATGAATTTTCGTTGCAAACATAGTATGTTACAATAGATTCTAGCGTAGTACCTTTAAGACACGTCACATCTTTTGGCGCCAAAAAGTTAATTTAAATGAATTGAATGCTTTTACATGCAGTTCTGAAGAAGACCATAGTGAATTGGTTGAAAGCGCTAAACTGCACTTAGCATTTTTGTTTGTCCTTGAGCTATATGCAAGTTCTTTTGTTCCTGTTTAGTGGATGTCACAGTTACTGTTCCGGTTGGCGTTATGTGGATTAAACTAGCATTTTAAAGAATTGGAGAGTTGTCTTTTGGAACTGTTTCGCTAATTGGTTGACACCGGGGTGTTTTTCAAAGGTTTGCATTCTTTTGGAATTAGGTTCTAGGATCTGTGGCGGCCTTAGTTCCTCTTGCCAGGTTTCACATGTGAATTCTTCAATGGCTCCTGTCGTTACAATGGTCATATTGATGCAACCAATGTCGCATCAAGTACTGATCACCAATGTATGCAAAAAGGGCCCAAGTTGGTGGCTGCATTCCAATAACATTCTACTGGGCCGTCCCTTTGTCCCTTCACAGTCCCAAGCCATAGTGACCACAGATGCATCCCGGATTGGGTTGGGGGGCATTTATTGGGAAAGATTATCCAAGGCACGCTGTCTCAGTTGGAGGCCATTTTGCATGTCTGTGTTCTAGTGATGGTCCGTGCTCATAGCATTGCAAGCATTCCGAGAAACCTTCCCATCAGGAACAGTTGCGACCCAAAATCATGTCCGTGGTTTTGTTAATTAGCAAACAAAGGGGAATCTGATCTTGACCTCTTTGTCAAGAAGCTCTCAGTTTGGAAATTGGCCACTTTATAGTTGCAACACATTCCGGGGTGCTCCGTGTTTGCGGACAAATTGTGCAGGAGCATCCTAATGAGTGGTCTCTCAATCCTTTGGTGGCGGAAAGGATATTCGGTCAGTGGTGCCAGCATTGTTGTGATCTTTGTATCTCCTGAACAGCAAATGCAGCAGCTACTTCACCCTGCTCTTCCATCTGGAGGAGTCACTGAGAGACTCTCTTCTCCACGATTGGCCCTCAGTCTTCTGTATGCCCCCCCTCCCCCGATTCTACTCGTATCCCAGATGTCCTTCAAGGATGCATCTGCGGTCCTAACAAATGGGTTGTCCTGGCCTCAGGCAGCCCTTCGGTCAGCCGGATTCCAAAGTCTGGGTCTGGCCTCGGCTGATGTCGCACTTCACCCGTCATAGCTGCAGTCCAGCGGGTATAAAGGCATCAGCCGACGCCATTTTCCTCAGTCTTTCTTGCCGCGTGGCGCCCGAAGCAGAAGTTGTTCGCAAGTGCCGGTCGGTCAGAACCAGAGATTGCTACTACCGAAGACTTCTAAAAAGCTACGTACCCCGTTGGGGACTCTTTCTTGCCTCAGCCGATGTCAGAAAAAGTGAGTAACTGTTTAACTTGTGGGAAACAAATACCTCATAAGGATTTCCACTCTTACTGCCTACCTTGTTTAGGCCCAGACCACGGCGTAGCAGCTTGTCTAGCCTGTGCTTCCTTCAACCGACGGACACTTAGACGTCGGTCGGAGTTTGCAGAGGAGTTTTTCGGCTCTGCTTTTGCTTATATCATGCCGTCGGAGACTCCGACTTCACAATTAGCTAAAAAGCGTAAGGAAAAGGACCGACACTCGCGGTCCGCTGTTTCGGCCGAAACCGCGGTTAAGCCAACCGCGAGTGTCTCTGTTTCGGCTGAAACAGAGTCCGCGGTTCTTCCTTCGGCCGAAAGCATGCCTCCTTCTACCGAGGCCTCTTCCAGCATGGCTGAATCTGCTACGGAAAATCCACCTGCAGTTTCTCAGGATTTATCAGATACTATCCCCTTAGATGTATCTACTCCTGCACGTGGAGCTGCTAGACCCCCTGCATCCATGTCAATTAAGGCTTTTGCCAGGGCCAAAGCAGCTAAATCTTCAAAGGCCATGCCTGCTAAAACCCCCTCTCACAGGCCTAGCTCTAGTACCCAAATGCTTAGTCTAGCAGAGGATCTCATTTCTTTGATCAGGGGAACCCAGTCTCACCCTGACAGGGTCTCTCACCCACCTCCAGAGAAGAGGCCTAGAGCAGAGCCCCCTGAGCCAGTTCCTTCAGATTACTCCTCTGATTCAGAAAATACAAATCCTCCAGAAGGTCCTTATTCTCCTTATGAGGACTCTGATGCAGAGGATTCCATACCTTCTGCCTCTCCTCCTGAGGAATTTTCTTTTGGGGAAACCTTGCATGCTATGAGGGAACAATTTCAATGGCAGGGCCAGGATTTTTCAGACTCTAGGAAGAGGCTTAGGACCTTTTTGCATTTACCACAGCATAGGCCTTTAGCTATTCCTCCAATACTTACAGTTGTGGATGATTCATTTAATGATGCTTGTACTGCCCCTGACTCACTACCACCGGCCCCTGCTAAGCCCGACAGATACTACAGGGTTCCGGACACACATTATCATTTATATAAGGCTCCTATTGCAGATCCTGAAACTATTTCACAGGGCCCCAAAGCTGTAGCAGCTGCCTCTGCCAAAAACCCCCTCCCCTCTGAAAGAGAATCTAGAGCATTGGAGAGATGGGGTAAAAAAGTTTATACTTCTGCTACTCTTTTGGCTAGGGGCCTTAAACTGTCAATTCCACATGATTCAATATCAGGAATTTCTGTTAGATCAGCTCACTAAAACACTTTCCTCGCCTGAGCCTTTAGACCGTAAGTCCCTTCAGGATTTGGTGCATAACACTCAGCAGGTCAGTAATCATTCCTTAAAATGCAGCTATGATGCACTGGAGGCTTCCTTTAGATCAGCTATGACTGGTACGGTGATCAGAAGGCATGCATGGTTAAAAGAGCAATCCTTACCAGACCATGTAAAGGCAAAGCTTCTAGATGCTCCCATGGAAAAGCACAGTTTGTTTGGTTCCCCTGCACAGCAAGTGTTGAAGAAGGTGGAAGAAAAAACTAAATCTGTCCAGACAGTCAAGGATTTCTTACAGGTCCAGCCTCCGAGGTTTAGTAGGAACTGGCCTTCCAAGAATTGGTCCTTTCCAGACACCACCAGAGCACAGAGAAGCAGAAATAGACGCCCTAGAGGCAGAGGCCAATCCAGAGGTGCCTACAGGGGACGTCAGTGGCAGCCTAACAGCCAGAGAAGTACTGCCACAGATCCAGCCACTACCACTTCCACAGGACAATCACAGTGACTTGGCTCTGAAACCGCCTGCCAGGGAACAACTGGGAGCACCCTTAGGCGGAAAGTTAGCATTATTTTCAGCAAATTGGCATTACATTACAGGAGACAAATGGATTTTACAGACAATAGACAAAGGCTACGGGTTTCACTTCCATACTCTTCCAAGGAAGAGAGGAATGCCAAACCTACCTCCAAACCAAAGGACAAATGCTCTACAGCAAATAGACCACTTACTAAGGATGAGAGCTATAGAAAAGGTACCGGCGATGGAACAAGGACAAGGATTTTATTCAAGGCTTTTCCTGGTACCAAGAAAGGAAAACAAATGGAGACCTATCCTCGACCTGTCCGCTCTAAACTCATATCTCATTGTTCCAAAATTCAAAATGCTGACCCTACAGCAACTTCTTCCCATGCTGGGCAAGGAGTCTTGGCTGGTGACTCTGGATCTCAAGGAGGCATACCTGCACGTCCCCATACGACCAAATTGCAGAAGATACCTCAGATTTCTTGCAGGATCAGAGCATTATCAATTCTCAGCATTGCCTTTTGGCTTATCTACTGTGCCCAGAGTATTCACGAAATGCCTGGCATCAGTAATTGCTCATTGCAGGCTTCAGGGAATTCAAATTTATCCATACCTGGACGACTGCCTGTTACAAGCGGACAGCAAAGACAAAATAACAAAAGATTTGAAAAAGGTTATTCACCTGCTGCAAGCCCTGGGATACACAGTCAACACAAAGTCAAGGCTGATACCATCCCAAAGGATAACCTTCTTGGGTGCAGAACTGGACACATCAAACCAGATGGCATTCCTAACAGCAGAAAAACAGAGGCAGCTACCACTTTATTTCATGGCATTAACAACGCAGAACCAGCTTACAGCAAGGAAAATCCTGCAAGCCCTGGGTTACATGGCATCATGCATAATATTAATTCCGCATGCCAGACTACATATGAGGAAGTTACAATGGTACCGGAGGAATTTATGGTCTCAGCACAAACACAGCCTAGAAACCCAAATTCCAGTAATTCCATGCCTGAAGCAAGAATTCCAGTGGTGGGCCCAGGCCTGTCAATTGAACAAAGGACTGCCCTTCCACAGGCCTCACCCAAGCCAGACTATCACCACGGACGCCTCAGACCTAGGTTGGGGGCACACATGGTGGACAAGTGCATACAAGGCTTATGGACTCAAGACCAGATGAACCTGCACATAAATCAAAAAGAGATGCTGGCAGTAAAACAGGCAATTCAGACATTCAGACCATTTCTTCAACAGGGTCAATTGCTGATAAGGACGGACAACACCACAGTTGTGTGGTATATCAACAAACAGGGAGGCACACATTCATATCCTCTATGCCGGATGGCAATGGACCTCTGGAATGTGGCCCTGAGCCTCAACATTCAGCTCCAGGCCATATTTGTGCCAGGAAAAGAAAATATACTAGCAGACATCTTGAGCAGAACCACCACGGATGCCCACGAATGGATGCTGCATCCAGATATCTTCAAAACCATCACAAGGAAATGGGGACTGCCAGAAATAGACCTGTTCGCATCCCCACACAACCACCAATTGAAGAAATTCTGCACAAGGACATACCACCCACTTGCTTGGAAGGTGGACTCCCTATCCTTCAGTTGGGAAAACCTGACAGCATATGCATTCCCACCTCTTCCTTTGATGCACAAAGTGCTACTGAAGATCAAAGAAGATCACCCGAGGATCATCTTGATAGCTCCAGACTGGCCGAGGCAACATTGGTACCCGCTACTGAGGAGTATGTCCCGGGAACATGCATGGCCTCTACCCCTACTACCTCTTCTGCTAACACAGAACAACTTCAAAATCCTGCATCCAAACTTGAAAACACTCCAGCTAGCTGCTTGGAACATTACATAAGGCAAAATAACCCAGATTTATCTCAAAGGGTTAAAGACATTATCCTGGAGGCTCGCAGACCCTCAACAAGGAAAACTTATTCAGCAAAATGGAAAAGATATCTCATTTGGAGTGCAACAAAAGGAGTAGATGCATCATTGGCAAATATAGCTAACATCCTGGAATACTTAGCAGAGCTTTTCCACAATGGTCTGTCTTACTCCTCCATTAAGATTCATGCATCAGCAATTTCAGCAGAATACAACATGGATCCTCCAGTCTTTTCTCAACCTCTTCTCAGACAGTTTCTCAGAGGAATTAAAAATGTAAAGCCACCAAGGAAACCACCATTGCCTGCATGGGACTTGAACTTTGTGTTAGAAAAGTTGACACTTCCCCCTTTTGAACCAGCAGCAACAGCAGAATTACAGTACTTATCTTGGAAGACTGCATTCCTGCTTGCAATCACTTCAGCTAGATGGGTTTCTGAATTACAGGCTTTAATGGCAGTACAGCCCTTCCTTATCTTCCATCAGGATAGAGTGTCCATGAGAACTAATCCTACCTTTATGCCAAAGGTGGTCTCCAGGGTATCATTAAACCAAGCAATACACCTACCAGCATTCTTCCCCAACCAGCAGAACAGGGGGGAAAGATTGCTGCACACCTTGGATGTACACAAACAATTGCGCTACTACCTGGACAGAACCAAAAACAGTAGAAAAACTGACCAGCTTCTGGTAGCATATGCAACAGGAATGGAAGGAAAAGCAATTTCAAAACAAACAATCTCAAAATGGATAGGAAATTGCATTAGATTTTGTTACTCTTTTCATGGAAAGGCAACCCCAGAAAACATCAGACCTCACTCCACAAGGGCTACAGCCACTACTACAGCTTTCTTACGAGGAGTGGCTACCAAAGACATTTTAGAGGCTGCTACTTGGAGCTCCGTGCATACATTTGCCAAGCATTATAATCTACCTTTATACTCCAGATCCCGAGCAGGTTTTGCCACTGCTGTTTTGCAAGGGATCTTAACTACACCATAAATCCTTAGTGCCTCCTCCCCCAGTTTGGCTATGGTATTCTACCCATTTGTTAGGACTGCAGATGCATCCTTGAAGGACATAGTACAGTTTTGTACCTACCATAAATGTAGATGTCCGAGAGGTATGCATCTGCAGTCAGGATTACCCACCCTCCTTCCCCTCTGTGGTACTCCTAGGGTATTTGCCCATCTTGTAGCTAGCTGGGGGAATCTTATTATGGTGTATTTGTTTGTATATATGTATATACATGTTTATTTCTATTTGCTCTCTATTTGGAAACATTTGCATTTATCCAAATTTAGCCTTCCTAGAGGGCACCTGGCATCTGGGGCAAGAAACACGGAGGAAAATGGCGTTGGCTGATGCCTTTATACCCGCTGGACTGCAGCTATGACGTCGGGTGAAGTGCGACATCAGCCGAGGCCAGACCCAGACTTTGGAATCCGGCCGACCGAAGGGCTGCCTGAGGCAGGACAACCCATTTGTTAGGACTGCAGATGCATACCTCTCGGACATCTACATTTATGGTAGGTACAAAACTGTACTTTTCTGAAGAAAGCCAACGGGTATTAAGAAAAAGGTAATTCTCATTTCTGGCCTCAACAGATAGTTTCTTTTTTTGTGGCTGGCCTCACGTAATTCAAGAACCGTTGACTCTGAACCCTGCTTCAGACCTTTGTCCCATCCAGAGAGGCTCATTCACCTGAATCTCCAGAATCTCATACTCACTGCATGGCTTCTCCCGTTTTGCGTGCCAGGCATACTAATCTTACTGCCCCAGTTCAGCATATTCTAGCCTCTCATAAACCTTTGACTAGACTATTATACAACGGCAAGTGCCAAAAAATTTCAAAATGGGTTACAGACAGCAAATTTGACCTGTATTCTGCACCCGTTCACAAGGTCTTAAAATGTTTTAACATCGCTTTTTGAGGCGGAAGCTTTCTCTTCAACTATGAGTTCTAGTTGCAATTTTAAATTTTTTGTAATTGTTTCAATGATAATGCTAATGTCGCATAAACTTTGTAAAGCCTTTTAGCATTTTTAAAAGTAACTTTATTGCTGAGACCTCAGTATAAGATCAGCCTACTCCTTGGTGCTTGAATCTTGTGTTGCAATCTTTAGGTGGTCCAATCTCACCTACATTTTTACATATGGGTTCAGAGACGATCCTCTGCTCCGACTCTGCCGATTTTCAAGCTCTAAGACTTCTGGTTGGCTCGTGGCTAAGCAGGTATCCCATGGTGCACCTGTGCAATTCCCAGATCTCGTTTGCTGCATCGACTAGTTCGGATGTGCTTCTCTTGGCTCTGGCTTAAGTCTTGCAATTTTTTCATTCGTAGGTGTTTTTGCATATTTACTGTTTAGTGGTAATGTATATAGGTGTTTAGTTAAATTGTCCTGTGGTCTAGTTTGACCTTAATAGTTATCCTGTGTACCAGTAGTTAGGTGCTTTTTTTTTTGTCTAGATAGTTGGGTTTTGGCGGTTTTGCCACTCTTAACAGGGGCTCCTGTTGGTTTATTGTACTGTTAACTTGTTGGTTAACTTGTCTTTGGCGGGGATCTGCTAATTAGGATTGCTGTTGCAATGTTTTTCCTGATGTTCTTAGTGTTTCACTGTTGCAGTCATTGCACATGGGTTATTCTGCTGGCAGGCTACCCTCCGGCCTGAATTCCAAAGTCTAGATCTGGTGTCTGTTGCTGTCTCCTCTTCCCCTGACGTCAGTGCGCCAGGGGTATAAAAGATGCAGCAGACTCCATTTTCTTCAGTCTTTCTAGCTGCGTAGTGCCCGAAGCATAAGCAGTTCGCAAGTGCCGGTCGGCCGACTCCTGAGATTTTCGTGTTTGAATTTCAGATCCGAAGTCTTCATTAAAAGCTAAGTACCCCGTTGGGGAAACTTTTTTTTTCGTGCTCCAGACCGATGTCAGAAAAAGTTAATTGTATTTTGTGGGAAGCAAATACCTGATAAGGACTTTCTTATTGTATTCCTTGCTTAGGCCCTGACCACGACGTTGCTAGTTGGTTTTGTGCTAGAGTTAACCAACGCACTATTAAGAGTCTGTACGATTCTGCATTACACTATTTTGGCAGAAGGTTTAATTTAGATGTCGTCTGATAGCAATCAGACTACCGGAATTCACAAGAAACGCAAAGAAAAGGACAGGCATCCGAGGTCCAAAAACGTCGACAAGGCTTCTAAGCCGTTCGCCGGTTCTCAGTGAGGTGCCTTCGCAGCCCCTGACACCCACTACTTTAGACTCACAGGCCGCTACAGACTCGCACGTGGAGTCGCCTAGTCCACTGGAAGCTCAAGGTATTGGACCTTCGTTGACTATTCCCTCAGATGGGTCCGGGGCCGCTGAGCAGGCATCCGCTTCTGAGGGTGTTTTCAGACCATCTCAATTATACATTAAAACGACTTCAGCTTCAAAGGCGAAGACTAAACCACCCTTAAAGACAAACCAGTACAACAGCCTCATGGACAGGCCTCCATGCCCAAAAAACAGATGCTCAAAATGGCCGAAGACTTAATTACTTTGATCAGGGGTTCCCATCCCCCCCTGATAAAAGGCCTAGGCAAGAGACAGAATACGAATCTTCTGATCAGGAATGCTCTCTTCCTCCTTATGAGGATTCTGATGCTGAAGAATCTATCCCTTCAGCCTCTCCTCCTGAGGTTTACTCTTTTGGGGAAACCTTGCATACCATGAGGGAGCATTTCCACTGGGAGAGCCAAGATTTTTCAGAATCTAAAAAAAGGCTCCGACTTCCTTTTACTACCACAACACAGGCCCCTAGCTATTCCACCTATAGGACTTTGTTGATGTATTTTCAGAGTCCAGTCTAACCCCTGGCTCCTTACCTCCAGCTCCTGTTAAGCCAGACAGGTACTACAGGGTTCCTGACTCAAATAAAAACCCTGCTGCTGACCCAGAAACTCTCAGGATCCCAAAGGGGTCAAGGCATCTGCTGCAAAAAACCCTACACCCTCTGACAGGGATTCTAGGGCACTTGACAGATGGGGGGGGGGGGGAGATTTACACTTCCGCTACCTTGGCTATAAGGGCTTTAAATTGTCAGTTTCATATGCTCAAATATCAGCGATATATTATGTCACTGTTTAAACAGAAAATGTTGACAAATTCTGAATGTGCAGAAAACAAAGAAATGCAGGATTTATTGCATGCAGCTGAACAAGTTGGAAAGCATACTTTGCAGTGTGGTTTTGATTCTTTGGAGGCCTCCTGCAGAGCCGCTGTTACGGGTCCTGTCATCAGAAGGCATGCTTGGTTAAAGCAACAAAATCTGCCTGATCATGTCAAAGCAAAATTATTAGATGCCCCATTAAAGCATGATACTTTGTTTGGTGTTAAAGCAGAAGAGGTGTTTAAAGAAAATTGAGAACAAAGCTAAATCTGTGCAAACTTAAGGATTTCTTAAGGCTCAGCCTCCAAGATTTAGCAGACACTAGCCTACAAAGAATTGGTCCTTTCCAGTGTCAGACCACAAAGGGGCAGATAGAAGCCCAAGAGGCAGATCCCAGCCCCAAGGTTCGTACAGGTCTAAACAGTGGGGTGCTTCTACCTCCAAAAGTGGAGAAGACAAATCGCAGCCATACAGGAAACCGTTCCAGTGACTTCCCCCTGCCTGCACCAAGCACTTACCTTCCGGCAGCACCTTTAGGGGGAAAACTAGCACTTTTTTCTCAAAACTGGCACATAACCCAGGACAAATTGGTCCTAGTGTCACAAGGCTGCAAGTTTCACTTCCATACCCTGCCAAGGACAAACTGTTGGCCAGACCTGCCAAAACATCAATGGGCAGAGGCACAAAAGCAAGTCTCATCCCTCATGGACATGAGGGCCTTTCAGCAAGTACTAGAGCAAGAGCAGGGACAAGGATTTTATTCAAGGCTGTTCTTGGTACCAAGAAAGGACATGACCTGGAGACCAATATTGGACCTATCTATTCTAAACACATTTCTGGATATACGAGACTACAGCAAGCTTAAATACATCTGCCCAGATGGCTTATCTCATGCCAGACAAAGGCAACTGACTACCTATTTCAACCTGTTGGCAACAAAAGCCCAGTTATCTGTAAGAAAAATTCAGCAGGCTTTGGGCTTCATGGCATCTTGCTTTCTACTAATTCCATATGCGAGACTGTATATGAGGAAACTTCAGTGGTACCTAAAAAGTGTTTGGCTCCACATTGCCACAGCCTCGAAACAATAATTATCCTAATTTCCAGCCTGCAACAGGAGTTTCGTTGGTGGGCGAATGCTTGTCACCAGAACAAGGGACAGCCATTCACTTTACCCCCAGCCAGGCCGACCTTAACGGATGCATCAGATTATGCCTGGGGGGCCCACATGGCAGGAAGATGTATTCAAGGCACATGGTCTGCAAACCAAATGCATTTACATATAAACCAAAAAAGAGATGCTAGCTGTTCAGAATGCCCTGACAGCCTTCAAGGATCTACTTCATCCAGGAAAACTACTGATAAAGACAGACAGTACTGCAGTCATGTGGTACATAAACAAGCAGGGAGGCACTCTTTCCTACCCGCTGTGCAGACTAGCCATGACTTTGTGGGACACTGCATTGACTTACCAATTACATCTGCAGGCACAATTCCTGCCAGGAAAGAAATACATTCTGGCAGACGAGCTAAGCAGAAACCTCATGGATCCCCACGAGTGGAAATTGGATCCACAAGTGTTCAGCAAGATAACAAGGAATTGGGGATGCCCGGACATAGATCTATTTGTCTCCCCTCACAACTGCCTATTACAGAGATTCTGCATAAGAACTCCTCACAAGCAAGCATGGAAAGTGGATGCCCCATCTTTCAACTGGAAAAACTTAACAGTATATGCCTTTCCTCTACTGCCTCTCCTCTCCAAGGTACTCCTAAAAGTCAGACAAGAGAAGCCAAAAATGATACTGATTGCCCCAGACTGGCCCCGCCAGCACTGGTACCCAATTCTAAGGAACTTGTCTCAATACCCAGCCTGGACATTGCCTCAAATTCCTCACTTACTGTCCCAACACAACAATCAGATCCTGCACAGCCAACTCAAGACCTTAACTCTGGCAGCATGGCAGATAATGTAGTCATTCAAAACACACCTCTCTAAAGCGGTGATGTTATTTTGGAGTCCAGGAGGAGGCCTAGTACCAGAAAATCTTATGTTGAAAAATGGAAGAGATTCTGTGCTTGGAACCAGGCACAAGGGATTGACACGACTGTACCAAATATTCCTCAGATTTTGCAAAATTTAACTGAGATGCTGGACAAAGGCCTATACTTTTCATCAATTAAGATTCATGCCTCTGCCATTTCAACTCATTACAATACAGAGCCACCTATTTTTTCTCATCCTTTATTAAGGCAGTACCTCAGAGGAGCCAAAAACTTAAGGCCCCCAAGGGTATCACCAATACCTGCATGGGACCTCAATTATGTCTTTGAAAAACTCTCCCTGCCTCCTTTTGAGCCAGCCGCTACAGCTGATATAAAATTTTTATCATGGAAAACGCTCTTCTCCTAGCAATAACATCTGCAAGACTAGTCTCAGAGCTACAGACACTCATGGCTGTGGAACCTTTTATCATTTTCCATCCAGACAGGGTTTCTCTGAGGACAAACCCGACCTTTTATGCCTAAGGTAGTGTCCAGTGTGGCCCTTAACCAAACTATTCATTTGCCTACCTTCTACCCAAACCCCCAGAATAAGGGTGAGAGACTTCTGCATTCTTTGGACATAGGCAGCTGTGCTTCTACTTGGACAGAGCTAAAGCTTTCAGAAAGACTGAGCAATTACTAGTGGCATATGCTGCAGGATCACAAGGAAAGGCCATCTCAAAGCAGACTATTTCAAAGTGGATAGGTCACTACATTAATTGCTGCTATTCACAACATGGCAAATCGGTGCCTAAGGGCATTGGGCCCCATTCAACCAGAGCAGCAGCCAGTTCAGCAGCCTTCCTCAGAGGAGTATCTACCAAAGACATTTTAGAGGCTGCAACCTGGAGTTCAGTGCACACTTTTACAAAGCACTATTACTTATCCAGAGCAGGCTTCGCCACTGCAGTTCTGCAGGGCCACAAAGCTGCTCCTAATCCTATTTAGCTCCAGCCTCCCAACCTTAGCTTTGGGATTCAACCCAATTGTAATGACTGCAACAGTGAAACACTATGAACATAGTACAGTTGTGTACTTATCATAAATGTATATGTTCAAGTGTTTTAACTGTTGCAGTCCAGGTTACCCTCCCACCATCCCCCTTATCTTTGCTGGAACTTAACATTCTTTAACCTATACAACCTATGTGGTGTATTTGCTTGTAGATGAAGGAAAAATGTACCTTGGTGCATGCATGCTTTGACATATTTTTAGTCTACCCTTTTGGGGTTACCTGACATTTGGGGCAAGAAAAACAAGAAAATGGCGTCTGCTGCATCTTTTATACCCCTGGCGCACTGACTGGGAGGAGGCGACAGCAACCGACGCCGGACCTAGACTTTGGAATTCAGGCCAACTGCGGGTAGCCTGCTAGCAGGATAACCCAATTGTAATGACTGCAACAGTGAATACACTCTAACATCTACATTTATGGTAAGTACACAACTGTACTTTTTCTCTTACACCGGGCTAGGCCCGTTTAACTTAAAGGACCTAGTCCTCGTGTAATTCTCCTGTAGGGCTAGGGCTAGGCCCGTTTTAGTTAGAGGACCTAATCCTCCATTCATTTCTCCTCTGCTTTTGCTTGCGTCTGCAATGTCTAAGGATAGCAAGGAGCATAAACCCTCTGGGTTCAAAAAATGCATGAAATGCTCCCAGAAAATGTCATTAACGGATGGCCACCGTAGATGTCTACTGCTTGGGAGCCATTTGCAGGAATCCTGCTTTTTCTGTCATTTCTTTCCTAAAGTGTTGCAGGAGAGAGGGAGCCAGCTGATACTCGGGGGGGGGGGGGGGGTCTTATGAAGCTAACCTTTGAGGAAGCCTTATCTGGTTCGTCTGCTTCTTCCAAGTCTTCAAAATCCAAATTTGACTCCAAATCTAAAGCTTCAAAAAGGCCTTCTCCAGCACCGGCTGGTGTCTCGGAGCTGCCTTCCAAATTAACAAAACCTGTCTCCTCGACTCCTCAGTCTTCGGAGACAAAGGAGAGCACCATCGTATCAGTTGGTCACAGGTGCTTCAGTGCTGACTGCTGAACCTTTGGAAATATTTGACCCTACTGTTCGGAGCCGGTCTGTAGAATCCCTACCGGTCTCTTTGCTAATTAAGTCTCCAGTACCTGCTAGGTTGAGATCCCCTACTTTATCTTCCATATCTTCCAGGAGCCTTTCAGAAGATGTTGAGAGGGGTAGTACTGAGACTCCTGAAATAGTCTGCTCTGCCTAAATTTTTGTTTGCTCCAACCCAGTCTGCTCCGGAGACACTCGAGCCAGTTTTGCCTTTGTCTGTGATTCCCCCTCCAAGCCATGTTGGCCTTTGGGAGCCGGAGAGCTTGTTAGCAATGGAGGAACCCTCTGGCTTCCCTTGCTGCTGCATTGGAGCAGAGTTCGGCTCAGGCACTCTCTACTCCATTCGTCATGTCCAGAGACCGAAGCTCTTCTGTCAGCACCGATGGGGAGGGTTTGAATCTAACTTGGGTTCAGAGCCTTCCTCTCGGTGCTTCTGCCAGGGTGAGCTCGGACCCTGCATGCATCTTGACAGTGATGACTGGCGCCATCCTTTCTCTTTAGGGCGGGGAGGGTCTTTGGTGCCGGAGAGGTCGACTTTTGAGGTGATGAGCATGCTGTCTCAATCTACAGCCCCTGCCAGTGGTACAAGCACTCTTCCCCCCAGGGCTCCCACTTGGGTCTCAGTACCTACTCTTTCCAGAGATGGCAGAGACCAGCCTCAGGAGTCACCGGCTGGTGGTCCCCACTCTTCAGAGGCCTCCCCAGAAGGTCCCTTTGAGGAGCCTCCTCGGAAGAGGGTATGCAAGAGGCAGCATATTGACTCCCAGGATGTCTGACCTTGGACACTGACCTCGAGGATTTGGAGGGGTCCCCCAAGAAGTCCTCTGTCTTCTTTGTGGACATCCCAGAGATCCTTAAACAGAGGTGCGACTTGGCCCACTGTCAAACCCCTCTGAGTCTGTATCTGAAGGCTTTCGGGTCTCAACCCTCTGCCTCTTGGGTGTCTCCACTTTTCGACGAACTAATGGATCTGGTTAGTCGGAAGGTGTGGGGTACTCCCGAGGCTGTGGAGCCAGTTCCCAGAACATAAGTTCTTGTCTGCCCCTCCTGGAAGAAAATTGTCTGAGGGCGTTCCCGTAGATGCCATGGTGGTGGCGGCCATGAAGGAGGAGTTGGTGGAGACTTCTTCCTCTGTTCATCTGCCAAACAAGGAGTCTCAACAGATGGACAGATTTGGGAAGTATGTCTTTAGTTCAGCAGCGTTTACACTCCGATCTCTGAACTATCTTACCCACTTCACAAGATTGCAGAGGGATCTTCTCAAGGAGTTGGAGATTCCATACAGGGTGCTTGTCCTGAGGGAGTCCCTGATAGGAACTCTGTTCAGTTGTCCACCCTAAATTTGGTAGTTAACTCCTCCATGCAGCTAATCTCCCATGCGGCTGATGGAGCGAGCAGAGCAGCGAGTTCAGGAGTTGTCCTTGGGCGCCACTCCTGGATGCGCTTGTGTAATTTTGCGGAGCTGTTTAAGTCCACCTTCACCAGCGCTTTGTTTGGTTCCTCCTTGTTTGGTCCCAAGGTGAATGAAACACACTGTATGAGCAGGAAGGAAAGACGCTCTCTGCTGTGGGAGTCCGTTTTACCATTCCCTCTCGACCATACCCCAAATGTCAAAGGGGAGGTAAAATGTGGTTCAGAATGTCCCAGAGGGTCTTTCCGGACACACTGAATCCTCCTTTAGAGGCAGAGGAGGAGAAAATGTTAGACGTCCTAGAGGCAGGGGCGGTCCGTAATACCAGCAAGGCCGTGATTCCTTTCGAGGGTGACCTTGGCGCTCCTGGTGTGGGACCCGACTGCGTTTCTCTGGGGCCAGTTGGGGCGGGTGCATCTTTGTATTCAGAAGCCTGGCTAAACACCCAAGACAAGTGGGTACAAAGAGTTGTTACCAAAGGCTATGTCATACCCTTTTCCTTACCACCGTTTGTTCCCAAAAAGATTCCACCCTGATGTTCCACCCAATCACAGGGATCAGGCAACTGTGGAGATCAACAAGTTGCTCTTGAGTCATCCAGCCTGTCCCAGCAGACCAGACAGGATCTGGAACTTACTCCAGGATGTTCTTCGTGTTGGACTGTTGCAGTCATTACATTTTGTTAATCAGGCCGACAGAGCAACCTGCCAGATTACCCGCGTCTTGTGTCCTGCGGTTGCTGTCCCTTCTTCCATGACGTCAGGTAATCAGGGGTATAAAACATGCAGCCAACGCCATTACATTAGTCTTTCTTGCAGAGTAGTGCCCAAAGCAGAAGCAGTTCGCAAGTGCCAGTCGGCAGACTCCTGAAATTTTTGTTCGAGTTTCAGATCCGAAGTCTTCAACCAAAAAGTTAAGTACCCCGTTGGGGAAACTTTTTTTTTTTTTTTTCTTGCTCCTTACCGATGTCAGTAATAGTTAATTGCATTTCTTGTGGGAAGCAAATACCTCATAAGGATTTCCATTTGTACTGCCCTGACCACGACGTACCTTGCTGTTGGTTCTGTGCTTTATTTAATCAACTCACTATTAAAAGTCTGTACATTTTTGCTTCTAAATATTTTGGCTCGCGCTTTAATTATCCAGAAATGTCATCTGTTAGCAATCAACTACCGGAATACCTAAACGCAAAGAGAGACAGGCCGTTCAAGTCCAAAACTGCAGACGATGCTTTTCCTAAGCCAGTCACCAGTTCGCCGGTACTAAGTGAGGCGCTTTCGCAGACCCTGATACCCACTAATTGAATCACTGGCCTCTATTGAGACCCATTCGGAGTCTGGTATGCAGCGAGAGGCTTCAATTTTGGAACCCGCGGATGTCGCTCTCTTGGATGGGTCTGGAGACTCTGTGCAGGCACTGGCTTCTGAGGGTGTTTTCAGGTCTCCAGATTTGTATATTACACCACCATCTTCAAAACTAAGGCCAAATTTTTGACCTATGTCTAAACAAAACGCCTAGGCCACATGTGCAGGCCCCTATGCCTAAGAAACAAATGACCAAAATGACTGAAGATTTGATTACTCTGATCAGTGGTAGTCAACCCCCTTCTAACAGGCCTTGGCAAGATATTGACTGAATCTTCTGAACAGGATTCTATTTCTTCTGATTATTGTAATGAATAGGAATTGTCTATACCTACTTATGAGGACTCTGATGCAGAAGATCCCATTCCTTCTGCTTCTCCCCCTGAGGATTTTTCTTTTGGGGAAACTGCATACCTTAAGGAAACATTTCCACTGGGAAAGTCAGGATTTTTCTGAGTCTAAAAAGAGACTTGGAGATTTTCTTCTTGTTCCTCAGCATAGGCCTTTGGCTATACTTCCTGTTCTAGACATTGTTGATATTTTCAGAATCTAGTATGGCGCCTGATTCTCTGCCTCCGGCTCCTTGTAAGCCAGACAAGATACTACAGGGTTCCTGACTCCCACAAATTAATTTTCAAACATCCTGTTGCGCATCCTGAGATAATTTCTCAGGGTCCCAAGGGCATTAAGGCTTCAACTGCTAAAAATTCTACCCCTTCTGATAGAGATTCCAGGGCGCTGGGTAGATGGGGTAAGACGGTTTACACTTTTGCAGCCTTGACAATCGGGGCTTTAAACTGTCAATTTCATATGCTTAAATATCAACAGCATATCATGGGACTGATTAAACAGAAAATTTCTGACTGTGTGGAAAATAAAGATTTTCATGATCTATTGCATTCAGCTGAACAAGTTGGAAAACATATTTTGCAATGTGGTTTGGTTCTTTGGAGGCCTCTTGCAGATCTGCTGTAACTGGGTCTGTGCTAAGAAGGCATGCTTGGCTCAAAGAGCAAACTGCCTGACCATGTTAAAGCAAAATTGTTGGATGCTCCTTTACAACAGGACCATCTCTTTAGTAATGAGGCTGAAGAAGTTCTAAAAAAGATGGAAGATAAATCTAAATCTATGCAAACTGTGAAAGATTTCTTACAAGTGCAACCTCCAAAATTTAGTAGGCACTGGCCTGCTAAGAACTGGTCCTTTCCAGTTCTTTTGAGAGCCACTCAAGTCAAACCCAGGCATTCCAAAGGCACCAGGTTTCAGTCCCAAGGGACTTTCAGAACAAAACAATGGGGTGCTTCCTCTTCCAAATCTAGAAACAACAAGACCCCTCCCTATGGTAAACAGTCTCAATGACTTCCCTGTACGCTTACCAAGCACTTTCCTTTTAGCCGCCCCTATGGGGGGAAAACTGGCTCTTCATGCAAGAAACTGGCAACTTATAACTCAGGACAAATGGGTTTTAAATATAGTATTCCAGGGATACAGATTTCATTTCCACATGATGCCAATTCCAAACGGATGGCCAGACCTGCCCCCAAATCAGTGGGCAGAGGCCCAGAAACAAGTACTTTCCCTCATGAGCATGGGGGCTGTTCAACCAGTACCAGAAGAGGAAAAGGGACAAGGTTTCTATTCAAGACTTCCTGGTACCCAGAAAAGACAAATCATGGCGTCCAGTTCTGGACTCCTCTATTCTAAACACATTTCTGGGCATTCCAGAATTAAAGATGCTGACTCTTCCAGTTACTTCCTATGCTAGGCAAAGATGCCTGGTTGGCAACTCTAGATTTAAAAGGCTTACCTGCATATCCCATTCAGAGAATCTTGCAGAAGATACCTTTGCTTCAAAGCAGGCTGCTTGCATTACCAGTTCTCTGCACTGCCTTTTGGCTTATCAACTGCGCCCAGGGTCTTTACAAAGTGTCTGGCTCCAGTAATTGCATTTTGCAGGCAAAGAAATATTCAAATAGATCCATTCCTGGACGATTGTCTAATTCAGGCAGAAAACAGGGACATTCTTCTAAAACATCTGGCATTTGTTAAAAGGATTCTAACTTGTCTAGGGTACACTATAAATGAAAAGAAATCACAACTGGTACCCTCTCAAAAAATTACATTGTTGGGTGCAAGCTTGAATACAACTGCCCAGATGGCTTTCCTTGCACCAGAAAAGCAAATTCATTTGGTGACTTATTTCAAACAGGTGGCTACAAAAGCCCTGCTATCTGCAAGCCTTGGGGTTCTTTGCCTCCTGCAGTCTTCTAATTCCATATGCAGGACTGCATATGAGGAAACTTCAGTGGTACTTATAAAGTTTATGGAGTCAACATTGTCACAGCCTGGAAACAATGATTCCTATCATACCTTGCTGCAACTAGAGTTCCTATGGTGGGCAGAGACCTGCCACCAAAACAAGGGACTGTCATTCACACCACCCCTGCTCCCAAACCCTAACTACAGACTCATCAGACTATGCTTGGGGGGCTCATCTGGCAGGGAAGTGCATTCAGGGCAAATGGAGCCCAAATTAAATGCCCCTTCATATCACTCAAAAAGAAATGCTAGCTGTACAGAATGCACTGACAGCCTTCAAGGACTACCTTCATCCAGGACAATTAATAGACAAACACCACAGTTGTGGTACAATAAACAAGCAGGGGGGTACTCACTCCTACCCCCTTTTGCAGACTAGCCATGGCATTGTGGAACATGCCTTTACTTATCAAGTACAATTACAAGTTCAATTCCTGCCAGGAAAGCTGAATACTGTGGCAGACTAAACAGAAATCTCATGGACCCTCATGAATGGAAACTGGAACCACAGATTTTCAGCATGTTGGCACACAAATGGAGCCCAGACATAGATCTTTTTGCTTCACCCCAAAACTGTCAGTTGGAAAATTTTGCACAAGAACTCCTCACAAAAAAGCCTGGAAAGTGGTGTTCTGTCCTTCAGCTGGAAAAACCTATCAGTCTATGCTTTTCCCCCTCAGCCTCTGCTCTTCAAAGTTCTACTAAAAGTCAAACAGGACAAACTAAAAATGTGTTTGATCCAGACTGGCCTCGTCGACATTGGTAACCACTCCTGCGCAGTGTCGCACCTTTCACCGTGGCACCTGCCTCGGACATCTTACTGTCTCAGCAGAACAACCAAACTCTGCACACTCTGCTCCAAACTTTGAATCTTGCAGCGTGGTTAATAAACTGAATTCACCTATAGCATCCCTCAGCAAACCTGTGATGGATGTCATTTTTGAGGCGAGAAGACCTAGTACTAGAAAATCTTATGCTGACAAATGGAAGATTCTGTGCCTGGAATCTGTCTCAAGGGATAAGCACAGCGGTGCCCAACATTCCTCAGATTTTCCATACTTAACTGAGATGCTTCACAAAGGGCCTGTCCTTTTCTTCCATAAAAATCCATGCCTCAGCCATTTCAGCTCATTACAACACAGACCTTCCCCTCTTCTCTCATCTTCTGCTAAAGCAGTATCTCAGAGGGCCCAAACCTTAAGACCACCCAGGAGAGCTCCAACCCCTGCCTGGGACCTCAATTTTGTATTGGAGAAGCTCACTCTCCCTCCTCTCGAGCCAGCTGCTACTGCAGACTTAAAATTTCTCTCCTGGGAAACTGCTTACCTTTTTAGCAGTCACTTCAGCTAGAAGGATTTCCGAATTGGTCTCTTGTGGCAGTGGAGCCTTTCATTATTTTTCATGCAGACGGTATCTCAGGACCAATCCATCCTTCACGCCTAAAGTGGTGTCCAGTGTGGCTCTTAATCAGACCATTCATTTGCCAACTTTCTTTCCCAATCCACAGAACAAGGGGGAACGGATTCTGCATTCATTGGATGTACACAGACAACTTAGATTTTACTTAAACAGGACTAAATCTCAAAGAAAATCTTAACTGCTGGTGGCATTTGCTGCAGGGGCCGAGGGAAAGGCGATTTCAAAGCAAACCATTTCTAAATAGGTAAGCCATTGTATTCGTTTCTGCTATATGCACCATGGAAAAAACTATCCCCCAGGGGATCGGATCCTATTCAACCACGGCTGCATCTACTTCAACAGGCTTTCTCAGAGGTGTTCTTACCAGGGACATTCTAGAAGCTGCTCCATGGAGCTCAGTTCATACTTTCACCAAACATTACCATTTACCACTTTTCTCCAAATCCAGAGCTGGCTTTGCCACTGCTGTCAGGCAGGGCCTTATGGCTGGTCCTAATGCTTTATAATTTCCTCCACCCAACCATAGCTTTGGGAATCTGCCCAAATGTAATGACTGCAACAGTGAAACACGAACATAGTACAGTTGTGTACACTTTCATAAACGTAGGTGTTGGTGCATTCACTGTTGCAGTTCTGGTTACCCTCCCTCCAGCCCCCTATTTTTCTCTGGGTATACCTCTACTTTCTTTCACTATGCTTAAAAGCCCTTTTGGTGTATTTGCTTTTGGTTGGAGGTATATTTTTTTGTGTGTTAATTTTATTTGCTTCCCATTTGGGGGGGGGGGGGGCACCTGACATCTGGGGCAAGAAAAACTAATGTAATGGCATCTGCTGCATGTTTTATACCCCTGATGACCTGACATCACGGAAGAAAGGACCGCAACCGACGTGGGACCCAAGACTTTGTTAATCAGGCCGACTGAGGGCAACCTGCCAGCAGATAACCCAAATGTACTGACTGCAACAGTGAATACACTCTTAACATCTACATTCATGGTAAGTGTACACAACTGTACTAACGAACCGGAGGCCAATTTTGGACCTCAGCAGATTAAATGAATCCGTGAAGGACAAGTTTCGGATGGTCACACTGCAGTCGATACTCCCGTTGTTAGGGAAAGACTTTTGGATGTGCTCTTTGGATCTCCAAGATGCCTACTACCATATAAAAATGGACAAGGCGTCAAGAAGATAACTGCTGTTCCGGCTAGGAGCCAGTCATCATCAGTTTCATGCTCTGCCCTTTGGTCTCACCACAGCCCCCAGGTTGTTCAAATGCATGGCAGTAGTGACAGCTCATTCGAGACATCAGGGATACCAGGTGTTTCCGTATTTGAACGACTGGCTCCTGACCGCCCCCACCAGGCATCTACTTATCCAAAACAGGGACGCCACCATGCAACTTTGTGCTCAACTAGGCATCTCCATAAACTGGAAAAAATCTGCATTACTGCCCTCGCAATGGGTGATTTTTATAGGCGCAGCAGTAGACACACTGAATATGATAGTTAGGCTCCCCGCCGAAAGAGCACAAAACCTTAACTCGGAAGGTCAAAGCAAAATGGATTCTTCAGCTTCTTGGAACAACGGCCTCAACCATTCTGTGAAACCTTTAGCCAGGTTGCACATGAGAATTCTCCAATGGCTCCTGTTCTCCCAATGGTCATTCCAATGTCTACCGCTAAGTCACCCTATCCTGCTGACTGAATCATGCAAAAAGAACTTTCATTGGTGGATAGCCCCCAACAGCTTGTTCATGGGAACTCCCTTTGTGCCTGCCCAACCCGTTGCCACTGTGACCACGGATGGCTCCCAGATCGGGGGGGGCATTATCTTGGCAGGATTGTCCATGGCACATTGCACGCACACGAGGCTCATCTGCATATCAGTGTTTGAGATGAGGGCGGTGCTTCTGGCGTTGCAAGCACTTCAGGACCTTCTTCCTCCAGGGACGATTGTGATGCAATCGGACAACATGTTTGTTGAGGTATGTCAACAAACAGGCCGGTAGCAGATCTTACCCACTCAGCAGAGAGGCCATGCGAGTTTGGGAATGGACGATTTCTTCCCAGCTATTTCTGGTGGCAACGCACATTCCAGGGACAACCAGCGTGATAGCCGACAAGCTAAGCCGGGCAATCTTACTGCCTCACAAGTGGTCTCTGAAACGGGAAATACTGGAACAGATTTTCTGGAAATGGGGACAGCCTTGCTGCGACCTTTTTGCCAGCCCAGTCTATGCCAAGTGCAGCAGTTATTTTTCCCTAATTCCCCCTCCGGGGGAAACTCCCAGAGACACTCTGATCCACTATTGGCCCATGGGACTACTATATGCCTTTCCTCCATTCCCTCTTATCCCCAAAGTGATTCAGAAAGCAAGTTGATCCTCATTGCTTCTTACTGGCCTCTTCCGGTCTGGTTCCCCTTCCTCTAGCCTCTTCTGGACGATGCTTGAATTCTGGACCCAGTTCCAGATTTATTGATCCACGTGTCTGGTTCGCTTCACCCTGCTCTCCACACACTCAAATTGACAGCTTGGCTGCGCCGGTTCCGTCTGTAGTCAGGCTTCATGATGTTTGTTCAGCATCCCATATTCTCTTATCCTCACATAAACCCTCAACCAGAAGGCTGTATGACAGTAAATGGAAAAAGTTTTCTATTTGGGCACAGGAAATGAACGTGGATTCTTACACTGCTCCCATTCCAGTGATTCTGTAATTCCTTTCGGAGCTTTTTCAGCAGGGGTCTGCCACAGCTGCCATCAAAGTAAAATTGGCGGCAATCTCTCATTTTTATTTAGGGTCTCCAAATGTCAACCTTATGTCTCATAAACTATGCAATACTTTCTTGAGAGGAGCCACTACACTGAGACCACCATTACAAGCACCTGTGGCTTCTTGGGACTTAAATTGTGTTGTCCAAATTGACACCCCCACCCCTTTGAACAGTCTCATCTTTAAAATATTTGTCTTGGAAGACTTTGTTTTTAGTAGCTATTACATCAGCCAGATGTGTATCTGAGCTACAAGCCCTGTCTATTAAGCCATCTTATTTAATCTTTCATAAAGACAGGGTTTCTTTACGTAACAATCCTTTGTTTCTTCCCAAAGTTTGTTCTACTGCCACCTTAAATCAGTCCATTGAGCTTCCGGTTTTCTTTCCCAATCATGGTAATGCAGCTGAATATCGTTTCCACCAGCTGGATGTTCATAGACAGCTACGTTTTTATTTGCAACTGACCAAAGAATTTCGGAAGTCAGACCAGTTATTCATTTCTTTTTCAGACTCCAGATTGGGCTTAACAGTTTCTAAGGTGACATTGTCTAACTGGATTTCTAGTTGCATAGCCTTCATCTACAATTAGGAGGGCAGACCTTTACCCCACAGGATCAAGGCTCACTCTACCAGGTCTGTCTACCTCTGCAGCCTTTCAAGGCAGGGTACCACTTGATCATATCTGTGTAGCAGCTATGTGGGCTACCCCTCATACCTGTATTACTCAAGTTGGATTTGGCTTCCAGGGGTAGAGCATCCTTTGGCTCCACATTGCTCAGGAGTATTTTCCAATGAGCCACCCAAGAATAAGGCGCTAGAGACGCTGTCCCATATGTAAAAATGAAGAGATTATACTACCTAACAAAAGTTATGTACTCACCCTAACGTTCCATGTTGGTAGTCCATCTCACCCTTCATTTTTACCAACAACACCCTCCTGCCCCCATCCTGGAAGTTCTGGAGGTAATACTTTAATTATTTTGGTTGATTACACTTTAATGTTGGTTTGTTGGTTAGGGGTTTTCTTCTGTTTCTAGCGAGCAGCAAACAAGATTTGGGGATTGCACTGGTGCACCATGGGATACCTGCTTAGCCACGAGCCAACCAGAAGTCTTAGCACTTGAATATCGGCTGAGTCTGAGCAGAGGGTTGGCTCTGAACCCATATGTAAAAATGAAGGGTGAGATGGTGACTACATAACTTTTTTCCCTTTTTGAGCCATCTTCAAATTCTGATTTGAAGTATTTATCATGGAAGGCCTTTATTTTTACTTGCTGTTACTTCTGCTAGAAGAATATCTGAGTTACAGGCCTTAACTTGCAAGCCTTCTTACCTAATCTTTCATAGGACAGGATTCTGCTACAAACAAACCCGTTTTACTGAAAGTAGCATCTGACTTTAGTATTAATCCGATTTATACAACTTCCAGTAATTTTCCCAAATTTTTCAAACAAAGGTGAATTTTGTTAGCATTTACTTGATGCTCACTGACAATTGCATTTTTATCTTGACATGACATAAAGGAATTTCGAAAATCTGATCAGTTTCATTCTCTTCTGCTTCTCTGGGAACACCACTTTTCTAAGGTTACTTTGCCTAAGTGGCTTAAAGACCGCATAACCTTCATTTATAACGAAAGGAAAGTACAGCTCTCAATGTCTGTAAACGCACATTCTAAGGGAGAAATAGCCGCTTCGGCGGTCTTACATGCAAGAGCCTCTGTAGATATATATGCGCAGCGGCTACCTGAGCATCCCCACGTACCTTTATTGCTCATTACAATTTGGATCAGGTCTCAAAGCCTTAAGCATCCTTTGGCTCGATGGTGCTAACATTCTTATGTGAGCCCTCCCCAGGATTTCAGTAGCTGGGGCTGTGTCCCACAGTCAAGGATTAAGTGAAGACTGACATCAGATAAAGAAGTTGCGCCTTACCATAACTTTCCATCTGTGTTGTCTGTCTTCACTTATCTTTGACATTCCCACCCTCCTCCTAGTCTTTCGGGTCTTTTGGTGGAACTGATCTGTCCTATTACACTAGATTACTCCTTTATGATTGTGTCTTTTCTGTTTATATCTGTCACTATTTTATGCAAACTCTATCGGAGGTAATTTGAGAGGAGCATTATGGGTAGAGCTAAGCTCGAGTGTTTTTGGAAGGAGTGAGCTGGAATGACTGCAGAGTCTGTTCTGAGGTACGGAATTGAACCCACAGTCAGGGATAAGTGACTATCGATAACACAGATGAAACGTTGTAGTAAGACGCAACTTCTTAATTTCAATCTTGAGCTTTCTGGCAAGGATGGGAATATTGTAAGTGTGAGGAAAGTGTATGCTTCTGTAACCTCCGGATTTTGAATCGTCAGGCTGGCATGTTAATGTGTGTACAATTTTATTACTTCTAGGACTATGGCCACTGATAGGATTTGCCTGCTGCACTTTAAGAACCTCCCATATGTGAAAACTGAGGTTTAAAATTCTACTCTGGATCGAGATTTAGTTTTTTAGTTTGATTAGGGAAATCATTTTAAGATTTTTCTACCTTTTTCCAAAGTTGGAAAAGGGTTCTGTAACCCTCATCCAGTTATGACGGTAAGGAAAATTAAACCATATCCGTAAAATGCTGCTAAACAGACATTTTAAGAAGAAATGGCAAAGGTGGGATACTCCAAAACCTAGGTCTTACGTGAGAACAACTGTTAAAGGACCTGGTCCCCCACCACCCCTCCAAAGTCTGAATCTCCATTTTTTTGTTTGGCAACAAATGTTTAGACAAGTAGGTTCTGAATAACATTCATCAAAGTTGCAGATGGCAGTGGTAAGAAATTCTTCCCTTCTAGTGTACAATTCCTCATCCACCAGAATATAACCCCCCCCCCCCGTCCTTTTTAACATATGTTGTTTCAGGGAGTGATGCAGTCAGTTTCTCCTTTCCAGGTTGGGAAAGGATTTTATTACCAGAGGTTTTTGTTGCCAAAGAAAGATAATGCTTGGAGACCAGTTTTGGATCTTTCTTGTACCAGTATGTGATGGTGCCCAAGTTCATCATGCTGTTACTTCTTAACCCATTATTTGTTCCTTAGTTTGTTTCTCGGTAATGCTAGAGCAAACTTCAGGCGTGTTTAAGCATTTTGTTTGGATCACATTTATTTCTCTGCCTTACATTTTCAGACTATCCACTATGAGTGTGTCTGGCTCCAATTATAGCTCATTGCAGACTACAGGGTATCCACATATTTTGATGCTTGTTTATCTTTGCGGAGCCTGTTCCATAGTGTCAGGAATCTCACTTGGGTGAGAACTCTTACGCAAGCTGGGATTCCAAGGTAACATTCCAAAGTCTTTTTGACCCCTTCAAACAGGATTTTGTTCTTGTGGTGTTGGCTAGACACCTCAATTCAAAGGGATCTTAAACCAGAAAAAATAGTTATATTTCTAGAGTTTTCTACTCTGACTTTGGTTGCTAAAAAAAAAAAAAAAAAAATGATTTGGGGTTTCTGGCATCTATGATTCTCATGATGGTCCTGGCAAGACTCCACATCACTAACATATATTATCTTTTTATATTCTGATTCTAGGGTTTGTCAGAATAGATAACATGGAGGAGACTGCAAATACCCTAAATCAAGGCCTCTCGCTTTTTCAAAGCTATCAGTCACCACAGACTAGTCTGACTTAGTTTGGGGAGCGGTTTCAAGATGGTTGGAAGTGCAGGGTTTTTGGGACACCAAGGACTGATGCAGGCACATAAACATAAAGGAGATGCTTGCTCTGATCAATGCACTCTGCTGTGAATTATCTTTGATCCCTGGACCTGTTCAAGTTGTTAAACATTGCCACAGATGTGTACGTTGTGAAGCAATGGGGGGCTAGCCATATTGACTTGTATATTGCTTTACAGCACAATCTCACTCATTTTATACCCAGTCGGACGAAAATTGTGTGGCAAACTGTGGAGATGCCTTTTCTTTTCCATGGACAAGGGAGTTCCTGTATGCTTTTTCCCTGATATCCAAGGCACTTATGGAGCTTCAGAAGAAATCCCACCAGGATAATTGCTTTCTTTTCCAAATCCAGGAAATTTTTCACAGTGGAAAGGTGTTT